>NW_011888822.1:5047430-5081576 GCF_000151845.1 Pteropus vampyrus | reverse complement strand
TTTTTTTTCTATAAATTTAAAGTGCTTTACGCTTTTTTAAAAATTAGATGAAAAAAAGCAAAGAGACTGTTTCAAGAACAGTTGGATATTTACAAAAAAGTACTCTGCCAAATGTAAGGTGACATGTGAAGCAGTGTGCTTTATTATTATCTCCCCCGTTGACTGGGAAGGCTGTGAGGAGGAGCATGAGCCCTAAAGTCGGGTAGGGCGAGAAGCTTTAGCTAGGCGGTGGAGAGGAAAGAGTGTTACGGATTAAACTGTGTCTCCTCAAAATTCATATGTCAAAATGCTAACCCCCATTTGGAGACAGGAACTTTAAGGAAGTGGTTAAGGTTAAATGAGATCATAAGAATGGGGCCCTAATCTAATAAGTCTGATATACTTATAAGAAGAGGAAGAGACACCTGGTGCACACCCTCATGGAGAAAAACCTGTGATCACACAGTGACAAGGTGGCTGTCTACAAGCTAAGAAGAGAGGCATTAGGAGAAATCAGGTCTGCTGATACCTTGATCTTGGACTTCCAGCCTCCAGAACTGTGAGAAAATAAATTTTTGTTGTTTAAGTCACTCGGTCTGCGGTATTCTGATATGGCAGCTTGAGCAGACTACTAGAACTTTAATCGTCAACAGTGAATGGTATTGTGCAACAGAGGACATTTAAGAAATCGAGGGGAGGGGGGCAGTAATTTTTGGTGGTCGCAAAGCCTGAGTTGCACAAGAGTAATTCAGTGGGTAGCAACCAAGGAGGCCAAACCTTTTATAGCGTCCAGTTCAGTCCTCACAGCGAAAATGAATTCTGTGTCCCAAATGCCTTTAAAATGTACCATAGGACATTCATGTAGAGGAGAAACCATGTGTATAATTATCTAAAGATACAAAAAGATGCAAAAAATTGAGGGAGGCCAGGTAATATTATACACTGAATTTTCCAGGAAAGTATTATGTATATTAAGGGAGGATTGTGCTTTGTATTCTTTAGAACTTTGCCAAAAGGCACTCGCCACCGTTTTGAAAAATCATGTCACTGACAGTAATGCTCTAAAAGATGTCTCAAATTTCCGCACAACAAACAGTCTTCATTCATATACATGCCAAGAGACAGCAAACTATGGTGAGCTGGTCAAATCCACTGCCTGTTTTTGTAAATAAAGTCTTATTGGAACACAGCCATGCTTGTTCATTTACATATTGTCTATGGCAGCTTTCATAGTACGATATCATAGTTTAAAATGGCCCATAAAGCCTAAAATATTTACTATCTGACCCTTTACAGAAGTGTTTGCTGACCCCTGGTATAAACTTCATTCTGTGTCTAGTATTAACATCTAATCACTTTAGTAACCTAATCTAGTTTACTCTTAGAATATTTACTTATTGAAATATGCATGATTTTATTTAGCTACTTCCCTTTTAATTTTTATTAATTATAGTTAATGCATTATGAGGATTCTTTTGAAAATATGTAGATTATCTATGCATCTGTGAAACCATTTCAGGGAAGAAACAGAATTCATTTCAGTAAAGAGAGAAAAGTATTTCTAAATATTCTCAGTGTTAAGAACAACTACTCTAGACCTAACAGAACAAAGACCATATAGAACAAAGAAAGAGTTATGTAACCAAGAAGAAAATTAAAAACAGGTACCATAGTGAAACTGAACTGACCATCAACTCCATGAGAGAAGCTACTGGGTTTATTTGTACATCATTTAATTAGGGAACTGGTACTCAGGAGGTGCTCGATTAACACTTGGCTGAATGATTCGATGAGTGGAAGAATGAGGTGTACAAATGACTGCAGGCAAAAGGACTGGGTTAGTGAGGTTCCTGTCTCAAGGGGTCATCCAGTAGAAGCTCAATGGCCATTCACTGGGCAGTTTGTAGAAGGGATTCCTTCATGCAAAGGGTAATTGAATAGACTAGAAAACCCTCAAGGTCTCTAAAACTCCATTTCAAGGTTGAGATGTAACACATCAAAGATGCAAAACTCGTACCCTGGAGGAACAAAGACCTTGTTTAAAGTTTGGACTGAATATGATATAACGCTACCAAAATCTGCCTGACTGCATTCCTCAACCAGTTACATGAGGTAAAATAGAGAGGAGTTGGAGTGTAGTAAAGCACAGAGGACTCTGGAATCAAATAGACCTGGGCTAGAGGGCAAACTGCTGGCAAAAATGGACACAAAAATTTCTCCCATCCTTGAATGCACATTACTTTGCAATATGCTATCGTACAGGCTTTTTTCAGAAGGTGAAGTCTATGGCCCTACTTTGGATCTGGGCTGGCCTGGTGACTTCCTTTGAACAATAGAATGCAACAGAATTGGATTTGTGTGATTTCTGAGCCTAGGTCTGAGGAGGCCTTGTGTGATTGGATTTGTGTGATTTCTGAGCCTAGGTCTGAAGAGGCCCTGTGGCTTCTGTCTTAACTCTTTTGAAATGTGCAGGCCCATGTGATGAAGTTTGGTCTAGCTCAGGGATTGACAAAGAATGGCCCATGTGCCAAATCCATCCCACCACCAGCTTTTGTAAATCAAGTTTTATTGGAAGACAGCCATGCCCACTTGTTTATGTATCGTCTATGACTGCCTTCACATTATAACTACAGAGTTGAGTAATCGCATCGAAGGCTGAATGCCCCACCATGCCAAAAATACTATCTGGCCCTTTACAGAAAGTTTGCAGAATCCTGGTCTAGCTTCTGGTACACGAGACCACATGGAACAGACAAGAGCTGTCCTAGCTGAGTTCTCCCTAGAACAAGCAGCTCCCAGTTAAGCTACCAGACAAGTTCGGCCACATGAGTTACCCCAGATGAGAACAGCAGAACAATAGTCTAGCTGAACTCAGCCCAAATTGCAGACCCACAAACTTATGAACAAATATTATGGTTACTGTTTTAAACCACTAGGTTGTGAGTGGTTTATGCTGAGGCAAAAGTGGCAACCCTGACTCTGCAACTTAGTGTCTGTATGTAGCAGACAGCGTTTGTTTCCAGCTGATATTATTAGGGATTCATCACTTCAGTGCAGGCCGGCTGGCTTACCACTACCAGTATCGGGATCTCTATACCTGGGGGCTTTCTCCAAAACCCTGGCAAGAGCTCTGCCAAAGCTGAGAAATTCACACTCCGACTGTACCACACCCATCTTTAATCAACGATGGACAGAAGTCGGTATAAAAATACATTCTTGTTCCCTTACCTTCGGGAAGGGTGAGGCATATATTCAACACTGTTTTCCAGAGTTCCCCTGCAGGGTAACCCTCTGGTATCCCACTGGCTTGATATCAAACCCTTTATTAGCTGTGTCTATTTTTCCCATGACTCGACTGATATTTCTTGAACATGCTAAATTAGTTACTTTCACTCAAATCCTTGTCACAGTTTCTACTTCAAGTCAGAATACAAACCTAGAAGATATTGTATAACCTTTGATAAGTTTCTTTCTCTCTTTAGTTTCCTTATCTGTAAAATGGGAGTAACAGGAACGTTTATATCCTAGGTAGTGGTCATGAGTACTTACTTGAGATAAAGTGTGTAAAGCACCCATCGCTGCTCTTAGTGGCAACAATGCACCTTAGCCAGCCCCACTCACTCTGTGCATGGGCTCTGGTGATTGGCCAAGGCGTCTCTAATGATCCAGGATACTATTGAAGAACTATCAAATACCAGAGGATGCCTGAGTTCAGCTACAGTGTGTGGGGACTTGTTCTGGTTTTCCAGTCACATCCCATTTCAAAAAAAAGTCTGAGTCCTATACCACAAATCCATGTCTGGAAGACACCGTGGCTCCTGAGGTCTGAGTTGGCACATTAGACTGGAGCCTGCTGCGTGCCTGACCCCAAGAACCTGTCCCCAACAGGAAGGAGGAATGTTGTCAAGGAAGTGTGGCAGACCTGACTTCAGACAATTAGAAAAACATCACTGTGCCTCACAGTGGAAGGTGAGCATGACTTCAACTGTGACCTTAAAAAAAAAAAAAAAAAATGGGGTGGGGGAGGATGTTTTTCTTTTCTCCTTTACGAGAGATCTGTCTATATAAAACCCTCCACTCCTTCTAACAGACTTTAATATACATCCAAACTTGGAAAAAAATTAAGACCACACTATTTTGCCTCATGCACTACAAAACGTGTTGCATTTGCTGTAATACCTTGTGTTCTCTTTTAATGTTTGAATCCTTAATTCTCCTTCCTCATGATCTGCCCCAGGACTTTCAGGGATGTTTCAGGGTAAACTGGACTGAAGAATATGCTCGGAATGCTCGGCAGGTCCCCACATCCATGTGAAAGGACTCCATCAGACCTGCGATGAGGCAGTGTGAGGTAATGAGAGCAGAGTACTGGATCATGGCCAGGCTAGGAATAATGACAAAGCTATAATTACCCTACTGTAGGACTTTGGCTGGAAGTGACTATTTTAAACCCCAAAAACATCTCAACAGCATCTTGGAGTTACTTTGGGAAAGCCCCTTTTTGCCATTGTTGTCTTTTTTTCATGCAATAGGATGTCAGTGTCGGGGATACTTCCTACCAGAAAACCATCAAGGGATCTGTGTAGCACTTGGAGAAGCTCAAAAGAGTGCCATGGTGTACAAGCCTTTTTTTCAGCCTCTGGCTGAAAACGTTATCATTTTTTTTCTTTCAGAAGCAAATATTTTCATTCTAGGGTTTATAGGATCAGCATAATTAAGATGGTTTGTGGTCATACCCGCTCCAATCACAGAGTATCAAATCTTTGCAATATATCTTTACACAGTCCACATATCTAATTCTTGTACTTATTAGATGCTCTGAGATATCTGTGGTGGAAAATAAAATGTGCATTGATATGGAGCTAAAGACCTCTTGATAGCTACTTCACTTTAGATTATCCAGCCTCTTAAAGACTCTCAGGGCCTTTGTTTCCTTATCTGTTACTTCCACTGTAAGCTTCCTTCCTCCCCTCCTAGGAGTTTTAGAAATGTAAATGGGGAAAAAAGTACAAGGATAGCAACAACAATCCCACTGGGTAGTATGCGCTCAAGGAATGTGAGGTCCTATCATTAGAGCATCTCTTGAGGTTCTCCAACTTGTAAAAAAAAGAAAATATGAGGAAAAAAAGTAGAATGGGAAGTGAAACATAGACCATCGGTTGAGCATAGTCTTTGGAATTAGACTACCTGGGTTCAAATATGAGCTTTGCTATACCCTAGGGTATGATCGTGGGCAGTTTACCTACCTCATCTTTCACTGCTCCAGTTTTCCCAACTACAATACAGCACAAGGACTCACCACAGTAGACGTCTATAGGATTAAATGAGACAATTCATACAAATCCAGCACAAAGTCTAGTATGTACTACCCACCAGTAAAGGATAGTTGCTTCAATTAGTATCATAATAATTATTTTTAATCTATTATTATTGGAGACCAATCTTTTTTCATGCCTTGGAATATGGGATGTCAACCATGAAGAAGGTACTTGGAGGCCATTAGAAAGAACACAAGGCACTGGGTAACAATTAGGGTGGCTGCAGGAGGGCACAATGTTCCGCACCTGTACACCTACATGTACTTGGTGTCATAACACACTGATGGGTCCCAATCCACTGGGGGAAGACTGACAAAAGAATTTTGTTACAAATTTTAGTAAAGGTATCAATGCATATGAAGGCTTCTATTAAAAATAATAAATTGATCTGGAAACAAAGTTATCTAGACCAATCATACCTTTTTTTTTTAACTTGTATTTTAAACCATTTTTTGAGCATAAGACAAAGAGATGGATTTGAAGCTAGCCACACCTAAAATTTCCCAAAACCATGTGCACTATCTGTGTTTAAGTATCTGCTTTTTATTTGATACTCATCAGCTGTTTCTATAGTACCTCATTTGATACAAGGAGGGAAGGTAATCTTATTATCCCCACTTTATAGATGAGAATATCAAAGCTCACTGAGGTTAAGTAACATGCTTAGCATCATCTGGTCTGTAATATTTGGAAAATTGAACCCAACCCTGCAAAAAACAGGAGTCTCAAGTTTTATCTATGCTGAAGCCCATTCTTTTGGTATGTCCTGACTGGCAGGGCATAGTGTAAAGAGACAGGATTTGCAGAGAGCAGATTTTACGTTTATGCATGGTTTCCTTCCTGTCCCAGGAAAATTGTAGAGATGCTGGGAAGGTCTGAGCAGTGAGTAGATAGATAAGAAGTCAGTTCCTTAGAATGACAATTAGAAAGCAGTTCAACAGGCAGAAATGTAAAGTACACCCAATGATGACATAGCAGTCAGAAGCCCTTCAAAGTGTACAGGGATTTTCACTTTCCAAAGGGCTTTCCACACATCCTGTCATTGGTCCGTTTAAACTATTCTGTAGAGGCAGAATCAACATAAACACCACTGGAAGCAAAAGCTATAGACAGACTGGCTAGAAAGAAAAGAATTTGAAAATCCTAGCATACAGATGTCAAGTATGAATGAATCTCCAACCTAGGGCTTTACATGTATAATAAATACAGATTGGTTTATTGAGCAGTATAGTTACATTTCCTCAATTCTATTTTTTAAGAAAAAATGATTTTAAGGGACTCCGATCATCCATAAATTGTATGCCTGTAACACACTTTATGAAGTCACCCAGAGGAAACGCTTTATTTCAAGAAGTCACTGGGTTGCTCATGGACTAGTAAGCAAATCTTGCTGTGTGCTGGGAATATCCAAAGAGATATTAGCAATAGCCTAAGAAAACTCAAGCTGAGCTGGGCCTGGGGAATTATAATATATCCCAAACTCATATAGCAGTAATGTTTTAAAAACATCCATTTTTAAAATAACATTGCTACCTAAACAGACATTTGTTCAACACCAGTTACTCTGTCCATTAGCATAGATAGTTTGGAGTTGGCAGGATCAGCCAGGGATGATGTAAACTGGAGGCAGAAACAGAGCTAGTGAGGTGGGCTTATGTGTATGTCCAGTCCTTTTCAGCATATTCACTAAAGAGACAAGAGTAGTCCCAGAAAAGGAACTGAGCTATGCAAGAACTGCTGTATTCGTTCATTAGTCATGGCTGGATTGTGCATGGTGGTGAGAGGCAAGAGAGAGCAAAGAGGTCCTTAAGGCATACTAAGGAAAGCTCGGGTTTTGTCCTCTAAGTGCTGGACAGTCAATGAAGAGATTCCGGAACGGAAGTAGCAGGATCAATATTTGTTTTTAAAAGACGGCCGTGGCAGCAGTGTGGCAGTCAAAGAGAGAAGTCTGTCTTAGTGCAGTGTTTGAAGACTGTGATCCCAGCACCTCTGGCACCTCTGGCACCTCTGGCAGCCACAAAGAGCTTTTAGACCCGGGGACTTCTTCCACCGAACGCAGATCAGGGATAACTATGCCCAGCATTTGTATAGGCCCTTTTACTTCTAAAACTTTCTCAGTTCACCAAACAACAATCTGGGGAGGTGGGCCAAGTGGAATTATCCCCATTCACACATGGAGAAGCATCTCTAAGTAACTACAGAACCACAGAACAACTTCCAGTTAGAGTAATTGCATTCTGGCTCTGCCCCATTTAAGACTGACATTTGATTTGTGTGGCTAGAAAATGAAGCATGTATAAAACTCTGGGGGTGGGGGTGGGGACCTCAGTGCCTTTAAGTAGAAATCAATGCTATATAATAGTTTTTAAAATACTAGTTTCAAAAACAAAAGAATGAGTAACTAGCACAAAGACACAGCATACCTAAAAGCCAGAAGGCGGCTAGCTAATGAACTGTTTTGCAAAATTAAAAAACATTTGATGGAAAGTATTATAATTTCATGCATCTAATATGCATAGCATCTAAATGTGTTTGGATATAGAATTTAAGCTTGCTTAATCGTGCACATTACAACCTTTATCAAACTGTGCTTGGATTTAGCTTAAAAACAATTCCAAAGTGACTATTATAATGCATATGCTCTGAATTACAAGAGAATGTCCTTCATTTTCAGCCTGGAGGCCATAGGGCCAGAAGAGAGATCAGCCCAGTGGGGCTCTTTTTGCATTTCCTTCGAAGCATACATGTATACTCACGATTTTAGGAGGATAATCAAATATTGTTAATGAACAGTATAATTAACATCTTGAACTTCAGGTTTCAACAGGAAAAGGAAAAAAAAAAAGGATTGGATCAGGTTTGTAACATGGCTTTGCATAGTCAAGAGAAATTCCCAGTGAAAAAACTCAGAAAGGCTTTTAAACATCTAAGCAGCTTTCAGAGTAGAAGAGCACAATCTTTATATTAGACTCAATCACTTTTTTCCCCTAAACCTCAGTTACTTCATTGTGAAATGGCCCACGAGACCCTAAACCAACTCTGGTCTCTGGCTGGATCTCCAACCATATCTCTCACCATTCTTTCCCTCACTCAACCTCTGCCACAAGGGCTGCCTGTGGTATCTTGGACGTGCCAAGCATATTCCTGCCTCAGGGCCTTTGCACTTGTTATCCTCTCTGCCTAGAAGGAGCTATCCACAGATATTTACAGGCTTACTCTCATTATTTTTCAAGCCTCTACTCAAATGGTCCTTCTTCAGGCTTCCTAAACAGCATCCCTCCACCTCTTTACTCTATATGATCTTTCCTATTTTTCTTCAAAGCATTTATCTCTACCTGACATTATTTGTTTTCCTATTTATTGTGCTCACTCCTCACTAAAATGTAAGATCTCTGAGCACCAAAACTTTGTTCTCTTTCTATTTCCCCATGCTTCAAAGACAGTCATCAAATAAGTGGAAACTTGATAAATATTTGTAGAAAGGAAGGAGGGAGAGAGGAAAGGAAGGAAATATCAATGCTCCATTTTTCTTCACTTAAAATTCCAAATTGGCACCATGGTTTTAAGTTATTTCCATTGACTGGTTTACACTGGGCAATTGATTAAAATAAGAAATAAAAATTATCTCCTTTTTTAAATAATTTTTAATTGTGATAAAACATAACATAAAACTTACCATCTTCACCATTTTTAAATGACTGGGGCAACTTCAAAAGGAATACCCGAGCCCAGCCTTCCTACAACTGTACTGCTTCTAAATCAATGAAAAACTGCCCCAGTCCAAAAAACTGTGCTACATTCTTAAATATTTACATTAACCACATTAATGCTTTTAAGGTAGAAGAAAAATGCGATATAATATGCTTATGCTAAAAGCAAGATAGCTACAGAATTTACAAAAAATATAGTAATTTCTAATACACAATAAGTAGTGTGCTCTAGTAATGGAACATATGTTTAAAGCAATATAACTGACTTCTTTCCATCTTGTCAGTGTATAGAACATTAAATGGAACCCTCCTTTGGTGATTATGTCAAACATCTGCATTTGAAACTCTTTATGAACATGAGACTTGGTCAAATGGCTCTTGTGACTCCACTGTGCTAGGCCAAGAGATTTATCCTTAATTAGCAGATAGGGAAACTGAGCCTCAGAAAAGTTATCACTTGCTCAAGGTCAACAGAGAGAGTAGTAAAGCTCGTACTCATGTCGAGGTCTTCTAACGTATAATAAATACAGATTGGTTTATTGAGCAGTATAGTTACATTTCCTCAATTCTATTTTTTAAGAAAAAATGATTTTAAGGGACTCCGATCATCCATAAATTGTATGCCTGTAACACACTTTATGAAGTCACCCAGAGGAAACGCTTTATTTCAAGAAGTCACTGGGTTGCTCATGGACTAGTAAGCAAATCTTGCTGTGTGCTGGGAATATCCAAAGAGATATTAGCAATAGCCTAAGAAAACTCAAGCTGAGCTGGGCCTGGGGAATTATAATATATCCCAAACTCATTAGCAGTAATGTTTTAAAAACATCCATTTTTAAAATAACATTGCTACCTAAACAGACATTTGTTCAACACCAGTTACTCTGTCCATTAGCATAGATAGTTTGGAGTTGGCAGGATCAGCCAGGGATGATGTAAACTGGAGGCAGAAACAGAGCTAGTGAGGTGGGCTTATGTGTATGTCCAGTCCTTTTCAGCATATTCACTAAAGAGACAAGAGTAGTCCCAGAAAAGGAACTGAGCTATGCAAGAACTGCTGTATTCGTTCATTAGTCATGGCTGGATTGTGCATGGTGGTGAGAGGCAAGAGAGAGCAAAGAGGTCCTTAAGGCATACTAAGGAAAGCTCGGGTTTTGTCCTCTAAGTGCTGGACAGTCAATGAAGAGATTCCGGAACGGAAGTAGCAGGATCAATATTTGTTTTTAAAAGACGGCCGTGGCAGCAGTGTGGCAGTCAAAGAGAGAAGTCTGTCTTAGTGCAGTGTTTGAAGACTGTGATCCCAGCACCTCTGGCACCTCTGGCACCTCTGGCAGCCACAAAGAGCTTTTAGACCCGGGGACTTCTTCCACCGAACGCAGATCAGGGATAACTATGCCCAGCATTTGTATAGGCCCTTTTACTTCTAAAACTTTCTCAGTTCACCAAACAACAATCTGGGGAGGTGGGCCAAGTGGAATTATCCCCATTCACACATGGAGAAGCATCTCTAAGTAACTACAGAACCACAGAACAACTTCCAGTTAGAGTAATTGCATTCTGGCTCTGCCCCATTTAAGACTGACATTTGATTTGTGTGGCTAGAAAATGAAGCATGTATAAAACTCTGGGGGTGGGGGTGGGGACCTCAGTGCCTTTAAGTAGAAATCAATGCTATATAATAGTTTTTAAAATACTAGTTTCAAAAACAAAAGAATGAGTAACTAGCACAAAGACACAGCATACCTAAAAGCCAGAAGGCGGCTAGCTAATGAACTGTTTTGCAAAATTAAAAAACATTTGATGGAAAGTATTATAATTTCATGCATCTAATATGCATAGCATCTAAATGTGTTTGGATATAGAATTTAAGCTTGCTTAATCGTGCACATTACAACCTTTATCAAACTGTGCTTGGATTTAGCTTAAAAACAATTCCAAAGTGACTATTATAATGCATATGCTCTGAATTACAAGAGAATGTCCTTCATTTTCAGCCTGGAGGCCATAGGGCCAGAAGAGAGATCAGCCCAGTGGGGCTCTTTTTGCATTTCCTTCAAAGCATACATGTATACTCACGATTTTAGGAGGATAATCAAATATTGTTAATGAACAGTATAATTAACATCTTGAACTTCAGGTTTCAACAGGAAAAGGAAAAAAAAAAGGATTGGATCAGGTTTGTAACATGGCTTTGCATAGTCAAGAGAAATTCCCAGTGAAAAAACTCAGAAAGGCTCTTAACCATCTAAGCAGCTTTCAGAGTAGAAGAGCACGATCTTTATATTAGACTCAATCACTTTTTTTCCCTAAACCTCAGTTACTTCATTGTGAAATGGCCCACGAGACCCTAAACCAACTCTGGTCTCTGGCTGGATCTCCAACCATATCTCTCACCATTCTTTCCCTCACTCAACCTCTGCCACAAGGGCTGCCTGTGGTATCTTGGACATGCCAAGCATATTCCTGCCTCAGGGCCTTTGCACTTGTTATCCTCTCTGCCTAGAAGGAGCTATCCACAGATATTTACAGGCTTACTCTCTCATTATTTTTCAAGCCTCTACTCAAATGGTCCTTCTTCAGGCTTCCTAAACAGCATCCCTCCACCTCTTTACCCTATATGATCTTTCCTATTTTTCTTCAAAGCATTTATCTCTACCTGACATTATTTGTTTTCCTATTTATTGTGCTCACCCCTCACTAAAATGTAAGATCTCTGAGCACCAAAACTTTGTTCTCTTTCTATTTCCCCACGCTTCAAAGACAGTCATCAAATAAGTGGAAACTTGATAAATATTTGTAGAAAGGAAGGAGGGAGAGAGGAAAGGAAGGAAATATCAATGCTCCATTTTTCTTCACTTAAAATTCCAAATTGGCACCATGGTTTTAAGTTATTTCCATTGACTGGTTTACACTGGGCAATTGATTAAAATAAGAAATAAAAATTATCTCCTTTTTTTAATAATTTTTAATTGTGATAAAACATAACATAAAACTTACCATCTTCACCATTTTTAAATGACTGGGGCAACTTCAAAAGGAATACCCGAGCCCAGCCTTCCTACAACTGTACTGCTTCTAAATCAATGAAAAACTGCCCCAGTCCAAAAAACTGTGCTACATTCTTAAATATTTACATTAACCACATTAATGCTTTTAAGGTAGAAGAAAAATGAGATATAATATGCTTATGCTAAAAGCAAGATAGCTACAGAATTTACAAAAAATATAGTAATTTCTAATACACAATAAGTAGTGTGCTCTAGTAATGGAACATATGTTTAAAGCAATATAACTGACTTCTTTCCATCTTGTCAGTGTATAGAACATTAAATGGAACCCTCCTTTGGTGATTATGTCAAACATCTGCATTTGAAACTCTTTATGAACATGAGACTTGGTCAAATGGCTCTTGTGACTCCACTGTGCTAGGCCAAGAGATTTATCCTTAATTAGCAGATAGGGAAACTGAGCCTCAGAAAAGTTATCACTTGCTCAAGGTCAACAGAGAGAGTAGTAAAGCTCGTACTCATGTCGAGGTCTTCTAACAGCAAGCTCTGAATCTTTCTGTTATACCAGGCTGCAAAATGACATTTCTAAATATAACAGGCTTGTTTTGTTTTGTTTTGTTTTCATTTCTTTTAATTATCTATTTTGCTATTCAAAGTTATTCTATACTGAAATTTCTTCCTTCAAGACTTGTATGAAAGGGTAGGTTCCTGTTGCCTTTTTTTTTTTTTCTTGAGCACTGCCCGTGAATTTTTCTACACTAGCTTCCTAGAAGTGAAAACACCTTTCCTTACAAAGTATCCCTACATGCCACCTGGTAGCTCAGACCTCACTTTAGGAAATTCAGCTTTATTTAATGGGGTGCTAGGAAGCAAGCTTGGGATGCATCCAGCATTGTAATACAGAGTTTCTGACCAGATGGTATTCACTTGTTCCTAAACTTATCCTTCTATTATTGTGAGACTGCTTTTTTCGATTACTATAGCAATAACTAAAGAGGTAAAGTCATGTTTTTGATCCACGTGGAGGTCAATTCCTTTTATTCAAGCCCTGAGATGTTATTGCTATGATTGGCCCTATACCATGGGCAGCCCCATTCTAAGTTACAAAGTGGAACTGAGTGGATGGATCAATATAAATCCATTATCAGGAAGCTAAGCAGCAAGCAATCAAATCTCCATTTCTTCAGCCAAAGCCGCTGTGAAATTTCTAAAATATATATGAGTACACATTAGGTGTGCAACACAATGTAGGACATATGGAATGGTTAAAAAGCGAGATTTAGTCTTAATTCTATGTTAGTTTACTATTAATAATGAGTCCCTACAATATTCCTGGCACTGTGCTGGGTGCTATGGATACAATAACAAAGCAGACATTGTCTATGGAGCTCATAAACTAGAAAATCTGATAAATCTATTCCTATAGTAATAAATTAATATCATCTGGTGAGTAGTTATTATAAATAAAAGACTGTGGTAGCTACAAGGATGAGATACCATTCCTGTTCTTAGGAGCTCACACATAAAATTTAAAAACTATAGGTCAACTCTCAAAAAACAATGTATATACAAATATTTTATATGTACACAAATATTTTATATATGAAGTATTTAAAATAATTGATTGACATTCTCTGAAGCAAATGGAGAAATGCTCAATAATGTTAGCTACTGCCATTATTAAGCACATCTCTTCAGGTATCTCTTAGGTATTCTTTGTAGAAAGGAAGGATATATCTCCACAGCATTTCGGGGTGTCAGATGTCTCAGAGGCAGCTTTCATAGTCATATACTGAGCAGGGTGTACTCTTTAGGGGAGAAAAATAGAAGGATGTTTCATAATGTAGTTTTTAAAGGTTATTAGTTATAAGCTAACTGGGAGAATCTAGATCACGAGAAATTGAGTTACTGTAAACTTTTCCCTCAAAAAAGTTTTCACCTTTCCCACAATAAAGTTTTCCTTAGAAAAAGCTAACTCAACCTTTAGACATAAGGTTAGCCTAGAACAGGAACTGGCAGCCTTATTGCTCTGAGGTTAGCATAAGCATGAAATCGATCAGCTCAATGGTTCCTTATCTCTCCCATCCAATCTCCACCTTCACCCATGATACTATTCTAAGGTCAATTTTATATATATGTCAGTTTGAAAAATACTATAACTCTATCAATACAGGGCAAAATCCTTTGAATTGTGTTTCTACTTCTATAAACAAACTTGAAATTATTCCTCAAGAGTCCCTAGGCCAGACCGCCCTGTGAACAAGAACTTGTGCTCACTAGATGGTTATTTGCTTTCAAAAAGGCTAATAGGCCCAGATAGGGATCCAACTTGGATAATATCTTGGCCTTACTAGTACTATACTTGTTATCAACTGACCTAACTAGTCTGACATGAAGGAAGAATGAAATCCCAAACAAGTCCCTGAATTATTTTCTTTGGCTCTGTAATAGAACTGTCTGCAGGAAATATTTTTATTATTTGGATCCTTTTTTATCCTCAGTGAATTTTCCTCTGGGATATTTTTCTTCCACTTATAATGGCTCCTTGGGCAAAGGATTGGTAAGGAGGTAACGCGCCTTACTGAGACTTAAGTATAATCACTCCATTTCATTGTGATGATCTAATAGGCACAAAATTACAAATATCATAGAAAAGTGAAACACAGCCATTTGAAAATCTAAAGGAAGAGCATAACACAGTGAAATTACAACTTCACTTTGTAACTACATCATCTTTACAGTGTGAAAAATATCCATTACTCTATATGTGACAAATAGATATTTACAAGACACTATTTTTTTTACACACTCTCTGTATCTAAGAGTTTTAACCCTTTTCCTGTTTAGAAAAAACAAAAAACAAAAAAACAGCTTACTGCCAGTTTAACATCACACGTAGGAATGCTATGTTTTCCAGGATTTGACATTTTCAGTGATTGAGAATTACTATGTTTTGTAAATGGAAATACCACTGCTAAAAACAAATTGCTAATAATAGAATGACGTCATTTGTTTTCAAAGTCTATCAACACGCTAGAGTAATGCGGAAATAATAATTAAAGCGAGATATTTCATGGCAAACTTTGAGGGTAAGGTTAGGACTGTAATTCACGAGTTATCTTGGGATAAATGCTGCTGCAGTAAGCGCTGCAGGCGATTATTCTCGGGGCAAATGGGAAATGGGTTAAATGCCTTCAGATGGTAGAATTTTGGCATGAAATGAAGGCCATGAATAGCAAGCATGCAACTCGAAATATGCTGAGAAGAATCGGAGCAACGTGTTTTAACATTTGACACTGCCATCTAAGACTTGTCTTCTGTCTTGACCAAAGAATATACTCAACCTGTAGCTAGTCCAAGTTAGTGAAATGTATCATAAAACTCTTACTCAGCAATAGGGCTTTCAAAAACCCTAATCAATTTTAAATAAAATCAAGATTGAATTTTCAGATATGTATCTCATCATTTCACATTTTATTTAGGAATTAGAACACCAAGGATTGGCTTAAAATGAAATCAACCTAAATATTTTAATTGAACACTTCATTCTTCAAATTTTAGCCATTTTGTATTTTAAACATGGTAACGTTTCATTAAGGGTTGGAAGTCACATGTTCAAGGCAAATAATGAAAACCCTGGGACATAGAAATGGGGTCGTTTGTGCTCGCTTCAGCAGCTTATATACTAAAATTGGAATGATACAGAAATAGGGTCATTTAAACTGCTTCCCCTAACCATTTTTTTTTTTTGTGAGAAGATGAATAAAAATTGAATTTTAAATAATTTAATAGAGTAAAATAATAATTTGCCATTACAGAGCACTTCTAATACCTGGTGCTATTGTGCTAAGCATGTTGCAGGCATATCTCATTTAATTAGTACAATACTGTGAATTTGAAAACCACTATGAAGTGAGGAGAACAATTTATTGAGCTACTAAGTTTACATGGCATCATGTGAAAGGAACACCCAAACTTCTCAAACACCATTAAAAAAAATTATTTATTTTATTTGACACCCCCTAGTGTGAAGAATGGGGAAAGCAATTCCCAACCAAAGCTACTTTTAGATCACTCATTCATCATTCATGCATTCCACAAATATGCATGGATTCCCTATTACGTGAAAGACACTGTGATGGATGCTGGTACTGAGTAAGGAGTAAAACAGACCTGCTCCTGCCTTCAAGAAAATTATAGTTTAGTATGAGATAAACAAGAAAAATAATATTAAAAATGTGCAATTACAAACTGTGATAAAGGCGCAGATGAAAACAACCTGTGCTGGCAGTAATTGGCCCCTACGAGGATGAGTATTAAGTCAGCTACAGAGCTCTCCAGGGAAGGAATAGCATGTGTGAAGGTGCTGAAGTGCACAGATGCTTGATATGTTTGGGAAGAATTCCACTGTGGCTGGAGCATAGGGAGAAGCACAAGATTAGGTTGAAAAGAGGACCAGGACACAGTTGGGAGTATTTGTTCTAACTCTGAAGGAAAGCAGGTAAAGGGTTTAGGATAGAATATGAACTACTAAGAGTCATATGTTGTAAAGACCTCTGCTCTGTGGAGAAAGGTTTTAATGGGAGTGAGGGAGGGCATTATCCTTACTGGGGAAAGATCAATAAAGAGGCTTTGTAGGAGCTAAAGTAGGAGATGATAGTAATTTGGGCTGGGTCAGTGGTTCTGAATTGGGGGAGATTTTTGCTCTCCAGGGGACATTTGGCAATGTCTGCAAACATTTTTGGTTGTCACTAACGGGGAGGGGGAGCGGATCTCACTGGCATCCTACTGGGTAGAGGACAGGAGTACTGCTAACAATCCTACAGCTCCCCCACCCACCCCCCCCGCCTGTATCAAAGAATTATCTGGCCCCAAATGTCAAAAGTTCAGGGGTTGAAAACCCTAGGCTAGAAGTTTAGCAATAGTGATGGAGATAAATAGATCAATTAAAAAAATTTTAAACTATGGAATGAATGGGACCTAATGATGGATGAATACAAAGTGTTGAGAGAAAGGGAGGAATCAGATATAACTCCCAGATTTCTGGATTGAAAAATTTGGGGTGACATTCGTTAAGTTGAAGGAAACTGTAGGAAGAGACAGATTCAACAAAGAAGAAATAACACATCTTTGAATCTGTTAAGTTTGAGGTGCCTAGGAGATAGCCAAGAGATGTTAAGTAAGAAGTTGACCTTCTGGGTCTACAGCCCAATCATAATCATAATAGAATTGAATTTATTGAGCTGTTATAACGTGCTAGGCATTATTCTAAGGTTTATGTACATATTTTATTAATCCTATTGACAGTAAAGATCAACATTCATTCTTCAAATCTCCTTGATGTATACTTGTTTCCAAATTATGAGCAAAGGATATCATTCCAGCCTTCAAAATTTTCCTCCACCATAGGAAACACATTACTGAAAACTAACAGTAATTATTATGCCTTCCCCGATAAAACTGAATGTGACATTACGATAAAACATCCCAACCGCCACGCCATCAAAGATATTCAAAATTATATTTATCATTTTTCAAAAAGCTTTCATCATCTTTATTTTAGAAAATACCCTAAAATACCTTTTATTGTCTCCAGTTTGGATAAAATACAAAATTTTACCCCAAAGAAGACACTATTTAGAAAATATAAGCATGATCTCTGGAAAATTCCAAGAGAGCTTTCTGCCATTTAATATTCTTTCAAAGCCACCTGGCCCTCCATTTTCCTGGCCAAATAATACAATGTCTTCAAAACATATTTCCAACATTAGCAGATGCAGTTAACTACAGTCAGGAAGCCTTAAGGAATCAAACCACCCCGTTCTAAGTTACATGATACGTTAAGTCACTCTGTGATACTCATGATGGATGTCTGGGAGCAGTTTTGCTTATTTAGTCTGAAAGAAAGAATCTTAAATATCAAGGCTATGAAAGCTCATATTGTTACAGTGAGCCCTACTGCAGTTGTAAGGTTCAGCTCGACCTCAGTAAAAATGGGACTCCAGTTAGGAATTTGTTAACAAGGCCAATTCTTGGTAGGGTATATATTTGTAACTTGGCCCAGGCCTAAAGTATCAGGGCAATTCATACTAAAGCAGAAAATAAAGTGCTTTGTTCAGTTGAGAAGGAGCTACTTAGCTCAGAATCTAGGAATACAAGTGATTTGTGATCCCCTCATGTCTTGGGACAGTCTTTCAGGGGTTTTTCTCCAATTTCTTATATCTCCACTCCACCAAGAACCTGATAGAATTGTATCAGGCGAGAAACAGTGCTGATAAGCCTGAATTCTTTCTGTCATTATTGAAGGTACTCATTCATCTGCAGGGAAAAAATAAGATTTCAAATTGTACACTATTGCAATCTATTTTATGTTTTGGGGTTCTAGGTCACCAGGTACCATCAGAAAAAGTCTAGAATTTCTAAATACTGCACTTGACTAGACCATATTGAAAATCCCTTTCTTAGCATCAACAGTGTTTCCTGCACCTCATTACACAACTTCCTTAGCTGTTCTAAAAGTGGCTTCGGGATTTTTTTCCCCCCTAGGGAAGGAGGAGGGTCAGGAAGCTGAGTAGCAAGATAAAAAAGCACAGTTCTGGGAGTGTTCAGCCACATGTGCTGAACAATTTCATAGCACCTAGATATTCTCCCCCAATGTCTTGTATCAACATGCAAGGGCTGCCTGATCAGAGAAACAACTCTTATCTTAAGAGTTACGAAAATAGTATTTTACGTAAAGACTATATATGGTGTCTATAGAATGATTTTTAATTGAAACTTCAAGGTAGTGTGCTTTTCTAACTTGCAGCCTGTTCTTTACTTTTCCACTCATCTTTCTGGAAAAGAACATCCTTTGGGGGGGATAGAGGTATCTGTGATATTTGAAATTCCACAGAAATGTATAACTGATAAATTCTTAATAAATAATATGTAAGTCTACTATTGAGGAATATAAAATACCTAATTCACTAAAGAGATTAAATTCTTCTAATTTTAAGACCTACATTCCCTCTCCTCCTACCCAAATTTTTAAATTGTGTCAACTCTCAGTTTTGTGCCTCTGGTAGTTACAATTGAATATCATTAGCTACCCGTGGGACCCCTGTATCCTATATATGGTTGGAAACTAGTCTGACATATATAAAGAGAATTACCTTGATTGAGCTCATAGTCTGGACCATGCACTATGCCAGGTATAAACACCTGATGGTTAGCTCATTTAATTATTAATGTATAATGAACTCGTATACATTTTCACACTGGTGGCAGACAATTTTCTTTAATTATAAAATCAATTCATAGGCAAAAATGAAAATATGTGGGGGGAAGGGTGCAGTCATACTCCTATTCCCCAAAAGTAATCACTATTCAGTACTTTTCCTCATAGTCATTTCTCTATGGTTAGGCTTTAAAGAAAAAAATAAAAAACCTAATTGTAATGATTCTACATGTATAATTATAATATATGTACTCTCTATATAATTATACATAATTGCAGTAATAATATACATACAATAATTTAAAATTATTTTTCAGTTAACACTAAAAATATTTCTTGATGTAATGTGGTGACATTCTTTTTAAACAGTTCATTTTAGTCTACGGCTGTATCATATACATTTTAATTTAGGCATTTTAAACAATTTACAAAAGTCAGGGAAAAAACCTTACACTGTCATTTTAAGTTAAAAAGAAGAAATCCAAGTTAGGCCATGCAGAGAAATCAAAACCTTTTTTAAAATATTAATAGTCTTTTATTTAAAAATTATCCTATAGGCCATGCATGACTCAGAATTTTATTAAGCATATTAAAATGCATTCAAATTAATAAATGTGACTGAAATACAATCTCATGTTCCTCACTCTCAATAACTCTATTGAAACCTAAATTTCCTGAGTTCTATACATACTTTTAAAAGACAGCTAAAAATATATAGCAATGAGATCAGGAAAGCAAGCACTGTTTCTCTCCTCAGACAAGGAGTTATGCCCCACTGGCAACATCCTTTGGCAGAAATCGTCATTTGGCTTAGTATATTAGTTTCCTAGGGCTGCTATAACAAAATACAACAGATTGGGTGGCTTAAACAACAGAAATTTATTGTCTCAGTTCTGGAGGCAAGAAGTCCAAGATCCAGGTATTGTCGGGGTTGATTTCTTCTGAGATATCTCGCCTTTGCTTGCTGATGGCTGCCTTCTTGCTGTGTCCTCTTCTGGTCTTTCCTCTGGGCATGTATGTGTGAGTCCAAATTTTCCTTCTTATGAGGACATCAGTCATATCGGATTAGGGGCTACACATAGGACTTCATTTTACTTGAATTACCTCTTTAAAGGCCCTATCTCAAACTACAGTCACATTCTAAGGTGATGCGGGTTAGGACTTCAACATGTGAATTTGAGGAGGACACAACCCATAACACTTAGCAAGATTAGCAATGACGAAAATCTCTTTTTTCTTTCCTGCTACGATGTCTGATTAACAAAGAATTTTACTTTTAAAAAAAGAAAAGAAAAAAGAAAGAGAAACAGATGTACCTCCTCTTTAACACTCTCCCATCCTACACCACTACCGAGAAAAAAAATTTTTCGAACTTTTTTTTTTCATTTGAAGTCGCAAAACACATATCTTCATTGGGCATGTTTTCAAATCTTGGGCAAGATCTCAGAATAGCAAGAGGCACAACTTTTGCACTAAATTCCTTTAAGAAATAGCCACAGACTTGCTGCCATTTCAAAAGAAAAAGAAACAAAAAGAAAATGCTAAGAAAAATACTGCTGCTGACATACCCTTGAGGCTATACTTTAAAAGGCAGTCAGCCTCCTGGTACTTGATGCAACAGAACCACTGTTCTTCGACAGTCTCCTAACTGCCTGTCCCAATTGGGTCTCAGACCAAAAATAAACACTATTTCTTCTCAGGACATGATCATAGAATTTCCTACCAAATCCAAATACCTAAAAATCTTCCCTGAAATGTATCTTAAATAAAATATAAAAAATGAAACACTTAACTTTGTAAAGATTTTGTTAAACATCAGCCACCTAAACGTAATTGTAAGAAAGAAGTAACTTTTAAGTAGAAACAGTCCAAGGAAGGCTCTTCTTTGAATAAATGGCCACTGGCTCTTTTGTTCTTTTATTTTTGCAGGAGACACGGTAAAGGATTTTGTATCCCTTTCCATATCTTTTTGTGAAATCTAATCCTGTTTTGCTAGAGGTTGCCTTCCCTGTTCAGTCTGCCATGCCGGTCGGGGCTAAAAGTTGCATTTTAACCCAGCTCAGGGCTTTCTTGAGTTTATTAACACAGAACTGCTGAGGAAAGTCAGTCCCTCGGTGACTGCCCTGGCTCCCAGATGGAATATCCACTTTCTCTATGATATGTTATCATAAATATAATACCAAAAGATTATTATATTTTGGACTAGGTGACTGATTCTGAATTTCCTCACTCTACTGAAATGAAAACATAAGACCACTCAATACTGTAATGGGAATACATCTGGAAAGCCTACTTTTCTTTTCTTGTAGATGATGAGAGCAAGGGTTGAAATGGAAGACTCTTGAATCTTTTCATGTTTTTGTGACCTTGGGCAGGCAAATGAAGACCAGGTTCACCTGCATTAATCAGGGAGGGCCTCCTCTTTGGTTAGGAGCCTGCTGACTATAAATTAATCCACGTAACAAAGAAGAGGACACTGTACTTCTTAAGTCTGCTAATCTGTGAAAATGGAAAAAGAGGAACCCCACTGACCAGACCAAATGTGGTCATTTCAAGCTGAGTAACCTTCTCCTCTATGGCCAAAGGCATACCGCAACCCCAAGGTGTCCACTTTACGAGATAATACGGTCACAAGTGGAAACACTTGAGAGTGGATATACTCAGGAAAACGTCTAGAAAAACCACTCATGAACTACTGATAGCCAGTACACTTAGCGCAACAGCAATTTAAGTCATTTATAATGTAACTATTAAAGGTCTGTGTCCCCTTCTATATAGTAATTTCTATGAGGTCAGGGATTGATTGATTGATTAAATGAATGAAGAATCGAATGAAAGAATGAATAAAAGCACCATAGAAAAAGAAGAGGATTTGGATTTACAAATGAATCTTAAGAAGTTTAATTCTGTAATCAGAATGGATGATGTTTTTCAAATGTCTGTGTTCCCTTTACCATGCTAAGTATTTCGATTTTCACATTTCTCCTCTGAAATAAATAGCTAATATTTTCTTAAAAAGTTGTCTGAGTTCCTAACTCTTGGGTAACCAACTGTCCCAGTTTGCCTGGGACTAACAAGTTTCGCAGGATATGGGACTTATGGAGCTAAAAACAGGAAAGTTCTGGGAAAACTGGGATGACTTGGTCATGCTGCACTGAACTAGTTGATTTTCATTCATTTTTATCTCATCTAATCCTTGCCAAAGCACTATTAGATAAGTAAATACTTTTATTATACTATTTTACAGAAGAGGCTATAGGGGCTCAAGTATGTTAAGCAACAAAAATCTAGGACTTATTCAGGAGCCTAAGGCTTAGTTGTCATGAAGCTACACTGCCTCTTATCAGAAACATGGGAAACATAGTAACCCCGCCTCATGGGTCTCACCTGGTTATTGAGATGATGAAAATTAATTCACGCATAGCATTTTACTCTTTGCAAAGCCCTTTCTCATTTAACCTACAATAAAAGGAGGCCATTAAAAGTATGTTACAGTTAACCCAGTCTGACCTTTCATTAGGAACTTTGTGGCCCATTACTCTGGGCTCTGGTCAACCATTTTCTCACTTCTGTTTTTAGAGTAGACAGACAGAAAACAGGAGAGGAAGAGAGAAATAAATTAATTTTTGTGACCAAGTTATTTCCTCAAAATGCACTTTTTAAGCATTATTATAACAAAACATTTCTTTTTCCAAAGTCTGTGCTAAGATTGAAAGAACTTTAACTGAAAAATAAGTGAATGCTTTAAAGTGGTGAAGTTGTAAATTACTTATCAGGTCTAAGGATTCATGGCTGGTTGCATCCTTTTTACTTATCTCTGAGAGTTTCCTGGTCCTTCACCTGGCATTGCCCATACTGATTTATACTTTTTTATTTTAGCAAAATCTCAAAGTTATAGGCAACAGGAAATTTAATAAGCTCAGTGAGACAAACACATTCAACAAACATAATGAAACTTTTCCCAGTAGTAGGTCAAGCAAGCTTATATAGCTTAACTGAAAATAAATGCCTTATAAAGGAAGCATACACCTACATACAAACCTCTTGAATAAAATGCAGAAAACTGATTTTCAATTACACTTGATGATGTATTGTATTTGTAATATGTGATATTTTTTGGTGCCTCTTTGGCTCCCCAGTGCCTTTGAAACTGGGCATAAACACCTTATCTTGACAGTCAGGGCTTTCTACAACACATTTCCAGCTTAATTTTTCTCTCTTCCTCAATCTTCTTGTCAAACAGGACTTTTCTATACTGTCTTGTCTCCATGCCTTTATTCAGGCCATAGCTTCCACCTGGAACTCTCGCCCCAGTCTCATCTCCACTTGTGAAACTTGTAATGCATATCTGTTGCTCTTGACTACCCAGCATCCATTTCTCTTCTTTTTCAATTTAAAACACCCTTTTTTTTTATTTTGACAAACCATTCCTGCCTGAGCCCAGTCCTGTCCAATCTCAGTTCGATGGGGTGGAGCCTGTCTTTGACTCCGGAAGCGGCATATGATCCAGAACTAGCAAAACAGAACCCCATTTTTATGTTTTGCCAAATTTATCAGGAGTGAGATACTCTCTTTTTGCTGAAGCGGGTAACAAGGGGAGCCTAGAAAAGCTGGTGTTCATCCTTACCTCCACGAGGAAGAAGCCTGTCTGAAAACAAAGCTAGTGCAAGGTAAAACAGCCAAGATATAGAGAGACAGCTCTTATGGCATCATTTAGAGATCTTGGATCCAACTGTGCCTAAGCAGATTCCCTTGGATTTGTTCACTTAGCTAAACTAACACGCTTCTCTATTTTTGCTTAAACTAGTTTGAGTTAGGCTTCTGTCACTAAAAAACAAAACCCCAAATATTTTGATTATATAAAACCCTACCCGTAATTATGGGTTCCTTTCTAAGGTCACCAAATTCCTAAAGCTTTCCTGTCCTCAAAAGCCTTACTACTATCAAAATAATTTTTAAAAATTTAAGATCACCCCGAAATAGCTTTCACACCTATTTTTGTTCAAAAGTCAGAAAAAATTGAATCAGGAAAGGCAGTAAAGACATAAACGTGGATAAGAAAGGCATAAATATGTTTGTTTCTACATCATTAGCAACGTTGACTACTGTGATTTATAATGTGTATAAAAATCTTATCGAATAGCAAGGTGGGAATTTGAAAATTAGGTGCCTATAAAGGACTATTTATTCTTCAGAGAAAGAACAGTGAGAAAACATGGGCTTTTCGAACAGATACCTGCATTTGATCTGGACTTCCCTGTTATATGATTCAGGGATGAAGTCCTTAATACTTGTGATCCTCCATTTCTTACTATCTAAAACGACACAAATAACTATCACCAAAGGATTATTGTTGAGGATGGAGTGAGAAGAGAGATTTTGTGTATTAGTTAGTATACAAGTCTAGCTGCTATCACAGAGATCCACATCAGTGTTCAAACAAGAAAATTTTTTATTTCTCTCCCATGTAATAAACAAGGCACAAGGAGTTTGGGCTGGTATTGTGGCTCCACAGCATCGTGGACCCAAGTTCCTTTTATATTGTGACTCCGCCTTCCCGAATGTGTTGTTTTCATCTTTATTTGTCCAAAATAGCTAGGCATTTAATCAAATGAAGTAATACCAAAGTAGAAGCTGTTCATTCCAGTGTTAGTGGAAGAACACAATTATAAATTGTCTCAACAGTCTACAGTAGTAGACCATAAGCCAATTCTTCCATTTCTGAGACCAGCTTTGAAATCCTCAGGTTTTGGTCCTAGATACCATGACATTGCCCCAGTGCCTGAGCCAGTACTGACCAAATTAGAGAGAGGCTGGGTTCCTGGGAAACGGGTCTCAGTCAGATATTAGTGTGCAGGAGGTATCAATACTTGTGGGAAAGTAAAGTAAACAAGAGTAGGCAGAGAAAAAAGTGAACTGTGATGCAGTCATAACAAGGTTTTAGCCAATCCCACAAGGAGCTCTAGAGCTGGAATGACCCTTCAGAGTTATCCTGCATCACCTATCATTAGACATAAGCTGCCCTTGGAAAGGAGACATGACTTTGGGTGAATAGGCTATCTTCAGGCAAAGACAAGTCCCGGGGAGGAATTCACTGAGAGTTTGCAGCAGCCAACATTGCTAGCATCTGGGAGAAGGAGGACCTCAGTCCTGAAGAGGGGTTCTGGGCTGTGTAGTTCAGCATTCCCTTCAGGAGCCAACACTGATCCATGCTCAGCTAGCAGGATACGGTTGTATAGAAGTTTAAAATGGGAGACAAAGAAACCAGAAATGGAGAGGCAAGTTTACTGCAGTGTTTAAGACAAAGTCCACAAACTCATGTGATCCTCAGAGCCACCTGATTCCTACCCTCCTTAATGCCTGGTTGTTGAATGGTTCATTGGATTTAATTTGTTTCTGTTACCAAGAGAACCTTAAATAATTTGCCAATAATCCATGAATTATTATGAATACGACAGAATAGCAGGCATCAGAATGCTAACAATGTCATTCTGATAATAATGTCAAACACAAAAATACATCGAGGTATAATTTCAAGTGAAATTGGCAAAACAGAAAATAATATTTCTTGTAAACACTAATAAGTAAAAGTAATATATGCATCCAAGGACATTATCAAAAAGTGAAAGACAGCCTACAGAATGGGAGAAAATATTCATAGGTCACATATCTGATGAGTCTAGTGTCTAGAATATAATAAGAACTTATACAACTCAACCACAAAATGATAACCTAATTTAAAAAACTGGAAAAGGACCTCAATAGACATTTCTCCAATGAAGATATACAAATGGCCAACAAACACAGGAAGAGATGCTCAACATCCTTAGTCAGGAGGGAAATGCATATTGAAACCACAATGGTTCCACTTCACATCCACTAGGATTGCTATTTTTATTTTTTAAATTAATTCATTTTTTGTGGTGACATTGGTTAAAGAAATCCAATAAGTTTCAGCTGTGCACTTTAACAGTAAGGCATATATATGTTTACACTGTGTGTTCACCTAGGATTGCTATTTTAAAAAAACTAAAAATAACAAGAGTTGACAGGATATGGAGAAATCGGAACCCCTGGATATTTCTGGTGGACATTTAAAATGGTTCAGCCATTGTGGAAAACAATTTGACAGTTCCTTAAAACGTTAAACTTAGAATCGAAATATGATCCACTCCTAGGTATACACACAAAAGAACTGAAATCAGAGACTTAAACAGATGTACATGACTGTTCATAGTACCACTATTCACTATAGCCAAAAAGTGGAAACAGCCCATATATCCATCACAGATGAATGGATAAACAAATTGTGGTGTATCCATAAAATAAATATTGTTTGGCCATAAAAAAGAATGAAATACTGATACATGTTATAATGTAGATGAACCTCAAAAGCACTATGATACGTGAAAAAAGCCAGACACAAAAGGCCACATATTGTATGATTTCATTTCCATGAAATGTCCACAATAGGTAAAGTCCACTGAGACAGAATGCACACTGGTGGTCGCCAGGGACTGAGGGGAGAGGAGAATGAGCAACTTGCTTAATGTGTACGGGTCTTCCTTTTGGGATGATGAAAATATCTTGGAACTCGAAAGCGGTGATGGTTGCATAAGATTATGAATGCACTAAATGTCACTCACTGAACTGTTAACTTTAAAATAATTTATATTATGTTGTATGAATCTCACCTCGATTTTTAAAAGGGTAGTAAAAAATAGAAGATATTGGGTAATTTGTTTAGAAGTAGTTTTTAAAAGCACTATATCACCATGTCATATATGTAAGATTCTTTTTGCTTGGGGTAAACATTTACTTACTACCTAAAAGAATTAAAATAATTTAGTATGAGAGAAATAATTTTCAGTGTATAGGTGATCAACATGCTCCATATGGAGACAGTATCTCATAATGACAGATCCCTTGACAATATCGCTGGCTATAAAGGGCAAACTGGCAACCTGCTCTCGTCCTTACAGCAGTCTCACTTCTGTCATTTCAGTAACCTCAACTTACTACAGAGTTGCATTGTACGCAGTTGATTTTTTTGAACCACACTTAAAGTTGTTTTGATAGGGTTTATTTGTAGCACCATTAAAAAAAAGTCTCATTCTTTTATTATAAATGTTATAGTATAAAACATGTATAATACAGTTCCTTCTGAAAGCCATGTAAAATGGAAATAGGAGATAAAAATACCCATTATTCTATCACCTAGAATAACAGTATTCAGTTTTGCTTTTATATACACATGTGCACGCCCACACATCTATATAGGTGAACTTTTGGCAACAAATATCACGGTGCTATATGTTTTTCACTTAATAATGTTATAATGTTCTCTGTCATTACATATTCTTCTAAAATAGCATTTGTAATGTATAGCTGTACCATAACTTATTATCTGATCCTCTGTTTCAACACCTATTTTTTTCCCCAATATTCTGCTATCTGGTCTTTACAGCCATTACAGCCATTCCTTCACACACAGTTAAATTCTTAAAAATAAATTTCTAGGACTAGAAATATAAAATCAAAAGGAAAATTTGGAAGTTTTTTGTTTTATGTTTTGACGAATTGCCGGTTAGTTTACCCCAAATATTCATTCTAACAACAGTTTTTAAGATTGTGACAACTGTTCCACGTCCTTGGCAAGTGGGGGCTTTCTCTAATAACCATTGCCAAACATTTTTACATGTCTTTAAATTTTATTTTTTGATTAGACAATACATAATATGGTTTAAATATCAAACAAACCAAAGGGCGTATGGGGGAAAGTCTCTCTCCTGCCATGTACATCCCTCTCTGGGGGCAACCAATATTGGTTTCTTGTGTATCCTTCCAGAAATAATTTATGCATTCAGAAATAGTAGTAGCAGTCTAAACACACTGTCTGTACCTTGCACTTAGCTATACATCTTGAATGTAGTCTCTTCATTCTTTTTTAAGGTCACATACTTTTCTACTGTTGAATGTTATAAAGTTAATGTCCCCTTTCAGTGGGTCTTAGGCTTCCTTTAACCTTCTGCTGTTACAGACAATGTTTCTGTGAATTACCTTGAAAATCTATTACTTTGTATGTGCATGTGCGTGTATAAGTTAAATTTCTGGGTTACCAGGTTCAAGAATCTTTTAAATGTTTTTATTAATATTATCTTATATAAAAGAAAAAGGAAGGGAGAGAGAGCAAAGAAAAATAAAAAATTTAGTGAATCTGGTGGTTATTAAATGGTGGGAAATGTCACATATTTTTCCCAGATTGCACATCTCTGAAGTTTCTGGTTTTCTTTCACTAGTCTCCCTCGTCTGTTTAAGGGGTTAGAAATTTCAAAAGAGTAAGGGCAGGAAAAAGAATGGGTGCTAAAAACCCAATAGCAGAGCTGCTTCCTATCCTACAACAGCTGTTTTACCATCAGCTGAATTCCAATAAGGAAGAGCAAATATCTTAGAACAGGGAGAGCTAAGCCCTAGAGTGGATGTTACACATTGTCTCTTCAGAAATACAAAAGAACATGTTTAGGGGTGGAAAATAATTTTCCAGAGATGAGATCATCTACAACAAAAGGATTAAAACTTCAAAACCTCAGCTGATGTGACTTTTTTTAACAGTGAATTTTTATGGCAAAAGTTGATTTCATTTATTTTATATAAACATTAAAAACTAACATTCAAACAGCAAAGAGCACAAGTCATAACTGTATATCTTAATGAATTTTCGCAAAGTGAATACATCGCTGTAACCACCACCAAGATCAAGCAATAGAACAAGATCAACATCCCAGAAACTCCCACTGTGCCTTTCAAAATCACTAATCCCCAAAGTACTGATTTTCAATCACCATTAATTAGTCTATTTTTAACATTATATAAATGGAAAATGTAGGATGTACTTTTCTATGTCGGGCTTCTTTCACTCAACATTATATAGAATTCACCCAATGATTTTATTTTTATCTTTCTTTTTTGTGGCCTCATTCATGCCACAAATATTTACTGAGCATCTACTACAAGCTAAGCATTATGCTAGCACCTGGGGACACAATGGTAACAAATCAGACAAGGCCCTTGCTCTGCTAGAACTTGTGTAGGAAAATTGTTTTCTGACTCTGAAAATGGAAATCTGAGGATTTAAAAGTCACTGCTTTCCAGGGAGACAACTAAGGTTTGTCCATACAGGTGGCTCCAAGGTATCCACTTATTTAGACAGTCACAGGGATGGTCAGGCCAAAGTATGCTTCAGTGGCTTTCTACATCTTTGCCTACAGAATCTCCCAGCTTTGATCACCTGCTCTATAAGAGACAGAATATAAATCTAGGTTGCGTTTTCAAAGTTGCATTTCAGCACAGCTGCTTGATTGAATAACTGTAACATGTCTGCCAGGCAAGATGCTGGGGGAAGGAAGTTGTCAGTATCTTTGAAACGCTATTTCAAACACACTTGTTTTGCAGGAAAATTCATATAAGAGTAATGACCAAGCAGTGGTTTTTTTCTTTGAAGTTATAGTTCCTGCCCTTTTCTCAATTTAGGAAATGGTCAGTGACGTTCGTCATTAATCCCCAAATCAGGAGGGGATATGGAGCGTATTATTTCAAGACCCTATATAAAGTCAAAAGTTCTAGTGCATGCATACATGAACTTTAAATTTGATAATAATTATTGACATCATATATGACTTATAAAAATGTAAATTAGTATAACATGGAGGTAATTAACTATGTGCATTTATCAAAAAGCCTTATAAAATCTACGAGCATTACAAATAAATCTAAAGTGCCTTTTACACGTCATCCTCAAACTTGTCCTCTCTTGCTTTTCTCTAGGTATGGAGTGCATCCTTCTAGACCACATTTTATATCTTTCTGTACAAAAACATGTATGTGTGAGTTGTTTTTCATATAAATGATGTACACATCATGCTACGACTTGCTTTTGTCCCTTCAACGATATTTTTTGAGAACTTGCCAGTTGATCTCTACCTAGTTCACCTCTTTGGACTGCTGTACAGTGTTCTACCATATAAATGTACCATTTTCTATAATGTAGCCATTTTTTTGCTAAACACACACAGTCTCCAGTTTTTCATTATTACAAACAATGCTGCCATGAACACCCTCGACATGGGCTCTTGTTCACGTGAGTATTTCTCTGAAGGCACATATCAAGAAGTGGATAGATTATGCCATTGCTTCTGTAAGAGAGCATCTCAGCCCTTAACACCAGGAAAGCTCCTTGAAGGCTGTATAGGTCTTTTTATACCTGTGTCACCAGAACCCAGCACAGAGCCTTCCAGCTAAGAGTTGCCTTTCATGACACTAGTGGAGGTCCTGGTTTTCCTTTTGTCTCTTCATTTCTCAGTCTCTTGGTTGGTTTCTCTTGGCCTAGTGGTCACTCAAAAGGTTGATATCCTCACGTCTTTGGTCTTAGCCTACTTTTGTTACTCCAGAGTCTCTTCCCCGTGGTCAAAAGCTCTCATCCCTAGTTGCACATTGGAAACAACTGAGGAGCTTTAAAATTTACCGAGTGCCCAGGCCTATTTCCCAAAGGTTCTTACTTAATTGGTCTGCAGTGGGGTGGGCTACAAATATTTTTTTTCATGGCTTTCCATGTGATACTAATGTGAGGCTAGAATGGAGAGTGATTGCCATGAGCTAGAGGTTCTCCAAGTGGGGTCCCCGATGAGCAGTATCAGCATCCCCTGGGATTTATTAGATGTGAATATTCTTGGGCTCGACCTCAGAACTACTGAATCAGAAACTGGAGAGTGGAGTCCTACGATATATGTCTTAGCAAGACCTCCAGATGATTCTGAAAATGGGTGATTTCATGACTTTCCTTGACTTTGTAACCATGTAACCACATAGACGACCTCCTCTTTCTCATCTCCAACCTAGACTCCGCTCGTGGACACCTCATTGACATTCCACCAGGGTGCCCCTCCGGCATCTCTAATGCACCCACCCCACTTCTGCCTCGCCAAACTATTTTTTCCTCAGCCTCTCCATCCCAGTGAATGGCACCACATCCTCCAAGACGCTCGAGGCAAAAATGTAAATTTTATTCTTAAAATCTTTTAAAATAGGTAATACATCATGTACCTGAAAACTCAGAAGTTATAAAAAGGTAAACATTGAAAGTCTTCCTCCCACGCTTACCCGTTGTTATGGACTGAATGTGTCCATGCCCACAAATGTATTACCTTGTAACCCTAAGCCCCACTTTGACTATATTTGGAGACAGGGCCTTTAAAGAGGCAATTAAGGTTAAATTAGATAAATGTGGGGCTCTAATCCAATCCGACTGGTGTCCTTATCAGAAGAGGAGGAAACACCAGAAGTGTCTGCACACTGAGAAAATGCCATGTGAGGAAACAGCAAGAAGGCAGCCATCTGCAAGCCAAGGAGAGAAGCTACAGAGAAACCTACACCACAGGCACCTTGACCTTGGACTTTCTGCCTCTAAAACTGTGAGAAAATAAAATTCTATTGTTTATGCTACCCCATCTGTAATATTTTGTCATGGCAACCTATGTTGGTTAATTTTATGTGTCAACTTGACTGAGCCACAGAGTTCCCAGATATTTGATTAAATATTATATTGGGTGTGTCTGTGAGGATGTTTTTATATGAGATTAACATTTAAATTGGTAGACAGAGTAAAGCAGATTGTCCTCCATAAGGTCAGCAGGCCTCATCCAGTCAGCTGAAGCCCAGAATAGAATAAAAAAGCTGACCCTCTCCCCAGCAAGAGAGAATTCTTCCTACATGATGGCCTTCAAACTGGAACATTGGCTTTTTTCTGCCTTCAGCCTTGAAGTGAAACATAGGTTCTTCCTGGGTCTTGAGCCTACCAGCCTCCAGACAAAACTAAACCACTGGCTCTCCTGTTCTTAGAACTAAACCATCAGCTCTCCTGGGTCTCCAACCTGTTGACTCATTTCGCAGATCTTGAGACTTGCCACTCTTCATAATCACATAAGTCAATTCTTCATAATCCTTTTTGTGTGTATACATATACAACACACACATACACATACAAAAGCACCATTAATTTTACAGAATGCTTTGTGTTTTATGCATGTGTCTTAATTTATTTAATCAGTCTCCTATAGTTTGTATTTTCAGTTTGTGGGGGTTTTTTGCCATTAGAAATCATACTGCAATCAATAAAGAACCTTGTGCATGTCTCTTTCCACTTAGCAAAAATATCTGATGTATAAAATACAGAATGTTAGGTCAAAGGGTATAAGATTTTGCAGTTTTGACAAATGCCAAATTACCTTCTTAGGGGTTGTGCCACTGTACACATCCAATAATATGAGTTTTCCAAGGCCTTAGTAATTGACTATAGTCATCAGGATTTTGCCTACATGATAGCTGAAAAACTAGTATTGGTATAGTTTTAATTTGAATATTTCTTATTATGAGTAAAACCAAGTATCTTTTCATAAGTTTGTATTTACATTTGTATTTCCTTTCTTGTGAGCTGTTAACTGATATCTTTTGCAGATTTTTCTTTTGGATTGAAGAAAAGATCTCCATGTGTTACGAGCTGAAAATACTTTTTCTCAGTTTCTCATCTGACTTTTGCTTTTGATTGTGGTGTTTCTTGTTATGTAGAACTTATTTTGTTTTGTAATGAAGTTAAATATTTCAACTTTTTCTTTTGTACGACTTGCAGATTTTGAGTCAGAATTAGGAGACCTTCCTTATGCCAAAGATAAAATTATTCCCTCCTCCAACCTTCTAGATCTGTTCTGGTTTATTTTACATTCAACTCTTGATCCAATTGATATGGATCAAGTATGAATTTAAGGTAAAGTATGAGGTAGAGATTCAACTTTATTAGTAGTAGTAGTATTTTTAAACCATACGGCTACCACGTCATTTTAGCACCATTATTAAATGGTTCATATTTGCCCATTTCAGAAGCCGTATCTATCAGAAATTAATCCTCAAAGTTAGAACTATTTCTAGATTTTCTAGTCTCTTCCACTCGGTTTTCTGTTCGCTCATAATCTAGTGTCACCTACTTATTTATTGAGGCTTTATATTCTATTTTAGTATCTGGTATTAATATTAGAGTCTCCACATCACTCTTGATTTTCAAAGTTTTCCAAACTGTTTTTCTTTGTTTTATTTTGTTTTGTTTTATCTCCCTCAAAAAAAAATTTGGCTCAATTTGTCTCATTCAAACAAAACAAAAATAACAGAAATAAATTACAAGTATTTGTATTGGGATTGCAATAATTTTGTAAACTATCATAGGGAAAATGGGCACCTTTGTGATAGTAAGTCATCCTAAGACTATGATATCTTTCTATCTACTCACATCTCCTCTGAAATCTTCATTAGTGTTTTAAAATATCATTCATATTGGCAGTGCACACTTCTTGTGACTTCTATTCAGTGATTTTGTTACTAGTTTAGGAGTTTTATTCCTTTATATTCTCCATCCAGTGTTTATTTGTATATATAAAAGAACAATTTCTGCATAGTCATTTTGGGACTCATTCTTGATGCACCCTCCCCCCCATCTCCACTATGACATCCTTCGCCATTGATTCTATCTTTAAAAATACTTTGCATGTGTCCAAATCTTGCCACTTCCACTAACTCCACTCTAGCTCAAGCCACCTTGATCCTCATTTGAACAACGCAATGACCTCCTTGACTCCATCCTGCACACAGCAGCCAGAGAGATCTTTTCAAAACAAAAAGGATGTCTTATAATCCTCTTACCTGAAATATTTCCATGGCTTTCCTTGCAGTCAGAATAAAATCCAAACTTCTCCCCGGCAAGGCCCTATATCATCACCTAGCTCCTGGCTGGTTCCCAGCTCCACTCTAAATTACCTCCTCCTCATTCACAGAACTCTAGGCCAAAGGCTTCTTTGGGATCTGAAACACTT
>NW_011888822.1:5028581-5047380 GCF_000151845.1 Pteropus vampyrus | reverse complement strand
TAAGTCATCCTAAGACTATGATATCTTTCTATCTACTCACATCTCCTCTGAAATCTTCATTAGTGTTTTAAAATATCATTCATATTGGCAGTGCACACTTCTTGTGACTTCTATTCAGTGATTTTGTTACTAGTTTAGGAGTTTTATTCCTTTATATTCTCCATCCAGTGGTTATTTGTATATATAAAAGAACAATTTCTGCATAGTCATTTTGGGACTCATTCTTGATGCACCCTCCCCCCCCATCTCCACTATGACATCCTTCGCCATTGATTCTATCTTTAAAAATACTTTGCATGTGTCCAAATCTTGCCACTTCCACTAACTCCACTCTAGCTCAAGCCACCTTGATCCTCATTTGAACAACGCAATGACCTCCTTGACTCCATCCTGCACACAGCAGCCAGAGAGATCTTTTCAAAACAAAAAGGATGTCTTATAATCCTCTTACCTGAAATATTTCCATGGCTTTCCTTGCAGTCAGAATAAAATCCAAACTTCTCCCCGGCAAGGCCCTATATCATCACCTAGCTCCTGGCTGGTTCCCAGCTCCACTCTAAATTACCTCCTCCTCATTCACAGAACTCTAGGCCAAAGGCTTCTTTGGGATCTGAAACACTTTTACTTCTTTCTTATCTCAGATCTTGCCCTGCTCTTCTCTCTGCCAGGAATATTTTTCTTCCCATTCTTTAAGGAGCTGACTCCTTATTCTCTAAATTTCAGTTTACTTATCAATTCTCAAAGAAGCCTCCCCTGTTCACTTCATCTAAATTATCTTCCTTTTAATCTCCTCTATGATACTTAGAACAATGTTTAATTATATACTTGTTCACAGATTTAATTATTTTGTATTTCTCTTCCCCACTAGACTGTGAACTCCTCTGCCACCTGCAAAATACATGACACATAGTAGGTGTTCAGTAAACATTTACCTAATGAATGAATAAATGTCTTCTCTATTAATATAGTCAGGGAATAGGTATGCTTATATTTTTTTCCCTGATACTCTGTTGTTCTCATTTTAAATCAATTGCTTATATTTCTAAATCACAAGCACCCCCTCAAACTCTCCGCAATAGCCTAATTTAGCTATCATAAATCTCTTCCTAGTGTTTATTCACACATATATTATATATGTGATACACTTATATATATGATTATTTTCAAATGATAATTGAATGCTATAGGAAAAGCTAAGTTATACATAATTCATGAGAAAAAAAAATCCCCTAAGGGTGGTAATACCATCTTATTTATATGTTGCCTCTACTTAAAAAAAAAAAACAAAAAAAAAACAAAATACTACTTTTCTCATTAAGGAAGTTATATATTCTTATTGTAAAAGATCAAACAATATAGAAATGGGTATCATAGAAATGTAGAAAGTAAAAAAAATCTCCATAATTCCCAGTCCCAGAGACTATAGTCATATGATCACAGTTTGATGTACATCCATCTTTGGAGACTGTTTTTTTTTTTTTTTCCTATGCATATTCTATTCTTGCACAGGCTGAGATCTCGTTGTTGCTGTTTAATTTTGTTTTTACTACTATAGGACCCAATTAGACAAACAACACTGTGACTCAATAATACATCTTGGACATTTTATATACTAAAAGATACAGCTCTTCCTCAAATTTTAATAATTGTCTAAAATTTTACTGCATTTACTGTCTCTTAACAGTTGGTTCCCTTCCCTTTCACCTGATCAGTGAAGTAGAGAGAAGAGAGTCTTGAATTATGTCAGTTTTTATTTTTAGGACCTCTGCCACTCCTGGACACAAGGACTAAAGTCACAGCTCAGGAAACCATTTCTCTACTTTGACCTCTGTTTTATGGGAAAAAGTACCTTAGAGCAAATACAAGTTCCATGAAGTTCAGATTTGTGCTCTGAATTAATGAACTGAATAATCAGGTATAAGAAATGTTGATTTAAAAAATTCACATGGGTGAATTTGTGTTGCCTACTGTAACCGGAATTCAGGTACCACCACCACTAAGATGACAGTGCCTGAAAGAAAATTATACCTCCAAACTCTTGCTTTTTATAATTGCTCCTTCTTGCATAGAGCCCAACAGTAGCTGAAGTTTATTGCAGTTATGCTTGCCATGAATGCCACCGATATGTATCGTTTGACCTGTTTTTGAGTGGGAAAAAAAAAAAAAAAACTGCAAAACCAATTATTTTGCCAACATCTGATAGGGACTTGACAAGGCACTAATTGCTAAGCTTACATTTCAGGAAGCAACCTGTTTTGTGTTATTGGTGCCAATTTATACAAAGACCGTGCTTGGTGAATATATCATTTATAACTGGCATTGATTTGATGTCACATAATCTCATTGCCAGGTCAAAGTGGTACAACGTGATGCAGCTATGTTTCTGCACATTAATTTGGAAAATGAAGGTATTCCTCCCTGCCCCCAGTCTCTTTCCATTGTCATTGATACTCAGAGTAGTTGAAATATTTTGGAAAGTTCTTTGAAAATCTTCTTTGTAGTGGGCCCCCACATAAGCTCATCGTAGGGAATGCTTTCACACAGATACACACATATACACATGTGCATACACAGGAAACCCCAGAAATGACTGAGGTAATCTCTTTTTCTCACGGTATCATTATTCACAGGACACAAGTCCTGCTTTAATCAGAATCTTATCATGATTCCTTTTTTCTGGAGCAGAAATTTCCTGAGCTAGGCTTTCCCTAATGGCTACTTCAGGATCATGAGTATGACAAGTAAGAGATCAATACTGTGGGCAGTTTCCATATCCTGAAAATGGGGTAATCATAGTTACCTGCCACATAGGGATGCTGTGAAAATGAACTGACCAATGAAAGAGTTGGCTTAGTAACTGGCACCCTCTTAGAACTCAAAGGCAGGCCTCTTGGCCATATGCTGTTTTTATAGCAAAGATCATAGCACAGCCTAAACAACACAAAGATGCTGGGCTGATCTAAGGGCCATGGGAGTTTATAAGAATGGTTGAGGCAATAAGACTGCTGAGAAAGACCAGTGTTCCCAAGTGCAGTTTTATCAGTTAGATGAATGAGTGGCTTGGGATGCTGGAAAGACATTCTCCTCAACCCCACTTGGATTGATGTTCTGAATCCCACCATCTGTGACTGACACCCTAAATCAGACTTCATATAGGCTTCTCCCCTCAGCTGGCCCAATATCTGAATTTCTACTAATGTCTGAATTTCTGCTCTTTGAGACTACCTCCCTAAGCATCACAATTTATCCTGTATTAGGCATGATAAAGCATAAATACATATGAGAGTCAGTATAATGTCATGGTTTATGAGTACAGGCTTTGAAATAGAAAGCCTGGCTTTGAATACCCACTCATTTACTCACAGGCTGTGCAACCTTGGGCAAGTTGCTTATCCTCTCTGTGCTTTCATTTCCTCTTCTGAAAAGTTGGGCTAATGTCATTCCGATTTCACTGAGTTGTCAGGAGGACTGAATACAATATTATCCACTGTGCCTAGAAGTTATAAGCAATCATTAAGGTTTATCATTATTATTATAAATACCATTAGAACAGACAACTGATCAAGTATCATCTGGCAGAGGAAATTACTTTTTTGCATGTACAAAAATTGTTTACTAAATATGTTTTTTTAAAATGTTAAGAGAGAAAATTATGTACTATTTAAAAAATTCTGTCAGAGAAAAAGCTCAGCACTTGAATAAATGCTAAATTGAACTTATATGAAATGCTAACTTAAGCAGAGTGTGTGAGAAAGAGGGAGCAAAGGTGTTTAAAAAATGAAATGAAAAAATTTAAAGGACAAGAGGGCTAACAGCAAGGTTAAGTGTGAAAAAAAATGCAGTCAAAGAAATACAAACGCATGCTTATTCTTTTTCCTAGTAGGAGAAATTCTCATAAAATGGTGGTGGGGGTGAAGGGAGGTCAGCTGAGAAAGGAGTGCTAGGCTGCTAGCGCCCTCTCTGTCAAACTGAATCAGGATGGGCTCTTCCTAACTAGCAGTGAGATGGCTGATTTGGACACTTACGAGATCACTGACTATCCAACTACAAAGCCAACACTTTTATTGGTCAATTCATTTTCACAGCATTTCTAGGAGGCAGGTAACTATGATTACCTCATTTTTGAGATATGGAAACTGCCCACAGTTTTGGTCTCTTACTAGCCATGCTCATGATCCTGATGTAGCCATGGGGGAAAGCTTAGCTCTGGAAATTTCTACTCTAGAAAAAAAGGAATCATGATAAGATTCTGACTAAAGCAGGATTTGGGTCCTATGAGTAATGATACTGCAAGAAAAAAGAGATTACCTCAGTCGTTCCTCGGTTTTTTTGTGTGTGAGTATGTATATGTGTGAAAAAAATGATTCATAAATTAAAAGAAACACTCTAAAAACTAGAAATAATTTCATGGCAATAGTTAACTTATTAATATAAGAAATATTTATTGAGTGTCTATCAGGTGCCACCAAGGAGATAGAGCAATGAGAAGTTTAAGGCCCAGTGAGCATACAGCATGCTGGTGCATCTCAAAATGCTCTGAGAGTTATGAGACACCATGCTACCATATTTATTAACATCTATGTTGGATGTATACTTTTAGAAAATGATAAAACTGTATTTGTATACATTGTATTGCTTTCTAATTTCAGTTTAAGAGTAGTATGGGTCCAAGCTGGAAGTCTAGCACTTCTGAATTATTTGTAGTTGTGATATTGAACCCTAGGTCTGAAGGTCTCATTCCATAGGATACTAGAGGGGGTGAAATAAGAATTTGAGGACTAAGGAGTCTCAAGCAAAAATTAATGGGATTCATTTGGGGCTCAAAGCCTGGACAATAGTGAAAGTATAGTCTTCCGGAATGACAAGTAAGCAAGGAGTACCTGATAAGTGAACAACTTTGCAGAGCTGTCATAAACTAATTATGAGTTATATAGAGCCACCTTAAAAACTGGAACTGTGACTTTCCAAGTAGGCTCAGAATAGTTATTTACAACTTCAGATCTAGCATGAAAAGAAAAAAATAATGTTCTTACAGATCATATTCATGAAGCCAAGTTAAAAGGCTGAATGATCAAGAACAATTATGTGTCTCTATATTACTAGGCTGCTCTGATTAATGGAGATCACAAGCTTTGGAGGTAAATTGATCCCAATTCAAATCCTAACTCAATACATTCTAGTCCTGTATTCTGGGCAAGTCTCTTTGCTGAGTCTTATTTTCATCATATATAAAATGGGGAGAGTAAAACCCAGGCAGCAGGTCTGCTATGAAGATTCAATATGTTATGTTATTGTCATGAACAGTATAACTTTAGTATAACTTTCAGTATACTCACAATACCAACAGTAATACCATAACTTTATATTACGCTTTGCTTGAAGTAATTATTTGGAAGACTTTAAAAAATATGCTAGGTGATATCATTTGCAAATATCTTCTCTCATTCAGCTGGTTGTCTTATTGATGGTTTCTTTTGCTGTGCAGGAGCTTTTTAGTTTCATGTAGTCCCATTCATTTAATTTTTGCTTTTATTTTCTTTGCCTTTGAGTTCAAGTTCACAAAATCCCCTCTGAGACCAAGGTCCATAAGTTTAGTATTTGTTTTCTACGTATTTTATTGTTTCAGGTCTTATATTCAAGTCTTTTATCCACTTTGAATTAATTTTTGTGTATGGTGTCATATAGCAGTCTATAAGGGGCTAATATCCAAAATATATAAAGAACTCATATACTTCTACAAAAAAAAAAAAATCCAATTAAAAAATGAGCAGAGGACCTGAACAGACACTTATCCCAAGAAGACATACACATGGCCAACAGATATATGAAAAGATGCTCAGTTCCACTAGGTATAAGGGAAATGCAAATCAAAACCACAATGACATATCACCTCACACCTATCAGAATGGTAATAACAAGTGTTGGGGAGGATGTACAGAAAAGGAAACCCTCATACACTGCTGGAGGTAATGTAAATTGGTGCAGTCTCTATGGAAAACGGTATGGAGGTTCCTCGAAAAAAATTAAAAATAGAGCTACCATATGACCCAATGATCCCTCTTCTGGGTAGTTACCCCAAAAATGTGAAAACACTTAAAAATATATGTACCCCTATATTCATTGCAGCCTTCTTCACAATAGCCAAGACAAGGAAACAACCTAGGTGTCCTTTGACTGATGACTGGATAAAGAAGTGGTACATATATACAGTGGAATACTACTCAGCCATTAAAAGGGTTGAAATCCTGCCATTTGCAACAACATGAATGGATCCTGAGAGTATCATGCTAAGTTAAAAAGTCAGATGGAAAAGGACAAGAACCATGTGATTTTACTCATATGTGGGACATAAAACAAAAGCAACAAATGAATGAACAAAACAAACTCATAGACACAGACGACATTATAGTGATTACCAGAGTGGAAAGGGAGTGAGGAGAGGATGAAGAGGGTAAACATGTTAAAATATATGATAACAGAAGACTAGACTTTAGGTGGTGAACACACAATGGAATATACAGATGATATGTTATAGAATTATCCACCTAGAACTTATATACTGTTATTAACCAATGTTACCCTAATAAATTTAATTTAAAAATTCACTAGGATCATTTGCCCACATGGCAAGAAAAGATGACAGTTTTTCTCCACCCCCACCCCCAACTCTGCAAACGTGAAACTGGATCAGAGCTCTGCCACAACCATTTCCCTGCCTGATGCTTCAGTCACAAGAATCCTGTGTTACCCAGTATGATGGGCATATCTATTCCAGAAACCACTCACTACTGACCACTCAGGAAACTATGCATTTTAATTTTGGCCCCGTGGTCTCTTCTATGATTCAGGTGTGGGTTTTTCCTTTCTGTGGAAATATATGGGTTTGCTTCAAATCTCCTTCCTGCTGTTTTCAGTGGTGTTCTGCAAAGTTGCTTGTGTTGTCATCTCTCATATTTCCATAGACCAGCTTATCTCTTCCTAGTGACTAACGTCAAACATCACTCTCCTGGGATCGAATTTTCATAAAGAATCAGCCAGAGAAGTCTTCCGCTTAACCTAAAGTAACATTCAATTCTAGTAAAGCCTTGGAGAAGAAAACAGGCTTCAAACTGTCCCTCCATTAACTCTAGGTGACCTCAAAAATCTGTTTCTTTCAGAACAAACAGAACCCACTTTCCCCCCTGAACTCAGGTAATTTTACTCCTATTTATATTACCAACCTCCAGACTGCACGTGCATGTGTAATAAGTCATTTTTGCACAGTTGAACCAAAGTAGAAGGGTTATATTCATTCAATAAATATTTCTTGAGCATCTACTATGTGCCATATCTGTTGTAGGTGCTGAGGGAAAAGTTGTAAAATATCAATGAAATAGCTAAGATGATTATCATGAAATACCCAGCATTAGAAAAAGGAGTGAGCGAGAGCCAAAGAAAAATTATACATAGAAAAGAAAATTGAGGCAATTCTCTAGATGATTTTAGCCACCCTCTTCCAAACCAAACCCCACCAAACCTGGTAACACTTCTGATCATTTATTCATTATATATGATAATAATTATGAACTTGGACTAAGCTTCTTAAACAGAGTTTGAATTATGTCTTTCACTTAGTAGTTGGAGGACCCTCGTCAAATTATTTCACTTCTTTAGACCATGATATCCTTATCTGTAAAATGAAATTACTAATACTGCCTGCCTCATAGAACTGTTATAAGGATTAAATTAAATTAAATTAAATGTATATTAGCACATGGTCTACCTGTCACATTGTAAGTATTCAGTAAAAGTCGATTATTATTATCATTATTACTATTCAGACAAAATATCTTGACCTTGGATTATTTAGTTAATTCAATTTTCCTATTCATTTCTTATTATTCCAAACATCTTCCTAAAATTCTTTAATACTTGTACACAGATATAAATTCAGAGGCAAGCTAATATACTTAAGAAAGGATGAATAGACTCACTGAGATGAGAAATTCAGAAATCTTGGCTCTTGGTCACCTCAGGAGGTCACCAAGAGATGCTTTGTATTTTCTTTCCCTAGTAGTGCTTGTGAAATGATTGGGTTGTATCAGAAACAATTTTGAAGAACAGTAAACAAAGTTTATTTTAAAACCAAATCCTAGAAAGAATGCTAAAGAGAGACTAACCAAATGAGGCTTCTATACCTACATATAATAACTTCTATATGGTCAATTTCTCTTTATCAGGAGGGGTTTAAATTAAGAGAGGAAAATTATTTAATGAGAGATATTTAAAAGTGCTATTTTCAATCCTTTATAAACTATTTTTAATTGAGATATAATTAACATATTATATTAGTTTCAGGTGTACAACATGATGATTTGATAATTGAATCATTGTGAAATGATCACCAAAATTAGTCTAGTTAACATCCATTTCCACACATAGTTACAGATTTTATTTCTTGTGATGAGAACTTTTAAGATTTACTCTCTTAGCAACTTTCAAATATACAAGAGTATTATTAACTATAGTCACCATGCTGTATAGTATCTACCAAGACTTATTTATCTTATAACCAGAAGTTTGTACCTTTTGACAACTTTCACCCATTTTGCCCACCTCACCCCACATCTCAGGCAACCATCAAACTGTTCTTTGTACCTATGAATTATTTTTCTATTTTTTTACTTTTTAGGTTCCATATAAGTGAGATCATGTAGTATTTGTCTTTATCTGTCTGACTTATGTCACTTGGCATAATGCCTTCAAAGTTCCATCCATGTTGTCACAGATGGCAAGATTTCCTTCTTTTTGATGGCCGAATAATATTCCATTGTGTATATATACCATATTTTCTTTATCCATCCATCTCTTGAAGGATACTTAGGTTTCTTTCATGTCTTAGCTATTGTAAATAATGCTGCAATGAATATGGGTGTACACATATATTTTCAAGTTAGTGTTTTCATTTCCTTCAGATAAATACCCAGAAGTGGAATTGCTGGATCATGTGGTAGTTCTACTTTTAATTTTTTGCAAAACTTCTATACTGTTACCAACAGTGCAAAATGGTTCCCTTTCCTCCACATCTTTGCCAACACTTACTTCTTATGTTTTTGATAATAGCCATTCTAACAGTAATGGGGTGGTATCTCGTGGTTTTGACTGCATTTTTTTGATGATTAATAATGTTGAACACCTTTTCATGTACCTGTTGGACATTTGTATTTCTTCTTTGAAAAAGTATCGACTCAGATCCTTTTTCCATTTTTTAATCAGGTTATTTAGGGTTTTTTGTTTGGTTTGCTTTTGTTTGTTTGCTATTGAGTCGTATGAGTTCTTTACATATTTCGGATATTAACCCCTTTCTACATATGATTTGTAAATATTTTCTCCATTCCATAGGTTGCCTTTTCATTTTGTTGATGGTTTCTTTTGCTGTGCAGAAGCTTTTTAGCTTGATGTAGTCTCACTTGTTTTTGCTTTTGCCGCCTTTGTTTTTGATGTCAGTTCCAAAATATTACCACCAAGAGCGATGTCAAAGAGATCATCCCTATGTTTTTTCTATGAATTTTATGGTTTCAGGTCTTATGTTCAAGTCATTAATCCATTTCGAGCTAATTTCTGTGTATGATATATGAAAGTAGTCCAGTTTCATTCCTTTGAACATGACTGTCCAGTTTTTCCAACACCACTTATTGAGGAGATTGTCCTTTTCCCATTGTATAGTCTTGGCTCCTTTGTCATAAATTAATTGACCATGTACACATACGTTTATTTCTGGGCTCTCTATTCTGTCCCATTCACTTATGTGTCTGTTAAAGTGCTATATATTTTAATAAATTTATAATGGAAGTACTAGAATACATCCATACGAATCAGCTAATAGTTTGATTTCTTGATATTTTACAGTTCCTTGCTAAACTCTCAGCAACTCTGAGACACTATGTATGTGAGGAATTTTATTACATAAGGAAAAGAAAAATTGTTTATTAGAAGACATGTATTTTAGTGAGTTATTTTGAAGGTTTAAGAAAAAGATTTAAATGTCATCCCTTAAGAATCTTTTAATGTGTTCTAGGCAGGTGTTGCTGTTTTACCATCTTTATACACCATTGTATATACCCGAATTCCAGGAATACAGTTAGACAATAGCAATAGTAATCCATTTGCGTTAACAACTTCTTTAGGAAATTCCAGTCATGCCAAGTCATTTTTCCCTCTACCAGGAGAAATATATACATTAATATTTCCAGAATAGTTGACACTTCTGGAATGTTGCTTTTTGGTTCCTGGTGTTGGCAATCTTAAGTAATTTCGACCTAAGTGCCAGCCTACCAAGCAACAGAAAACTCCAGTTCTGGGACATTAGTCATATCTTTTACAAAAACTGCCATTTTCTTTCTTGAAATTAGCACATCCTATCTTCCTGAGAATTGGTAAAGCAAAAAGTCCTTTGGAACTATCCAAGACTAAACAATTTACACACAGAGACACATATACAGTCACACATTCACATACTAGCATCTTCCCTTTCTGGCATAATTTCTGACTTTCAAATTTGCATCCCAAGGCAGAGGTATGTGTAGCTTGAAGAGTCAGCTTTGCGCCGCTCCAAGCATCTCTCCCGCAAAATGCAAACAGAAGTGATTGACAACAACCTCTTAGGACTGATGCTTCCCTTCCAGAACCACGAATCTCCTTTCGCACCCTGCTATCCCCTCCGCCCCCCCTCTCCCCCCATATCCCGGGGCAGTCAGAGGCACCGAAGTCCCCGCCCCCTCTTGCTGCCAAGAGTGGTTCTTAACCTTTTTTGGATCGGGACCTACAGAAAACTACGGACCCTCTCAAGTTGGGATCAGAGGCTGGGGAAAGCACAGCTTGGAAGCTTTGCGAAACTTCCAGGAGACCAAGGACTTGAAACACACCCCAAATTGTAAAATTAAGAACCCCGTCGCTAAAACTCTTGACCCGGGTTGATTAAATCGAGAGCGGAGTTAGGATGCCACATCTCCTTCCTAGTGAGGAACTGTAGAAGGCAAGGCGCTCCTGAACTGGGCCACTTCCACTTGTAAGAAGCCAAAAGAAGGGGATTGACAAGGACAAAAATTCACTGTTGCAAAGAGATGGGGACAGAAGAGAAAAAAGAAAAGGAGAAATACGGGAAATTAGAGAGGTACAGTGAGTGGAGAGGTACAGAACACGGGGACAGGGTCGGTGGCGGGGGGGATGTAAAGGGAGCCCGATTCAAAGCCACATAGAGAAAGGAGGAGAAAAGAGATTCCAACGGGAGAAAGAGCAGAGAGAAGGGAGGAGACGAGAGACAGAGACACAGGAGAGAGAGACCGCGAGCGCCAAGAAAGAGAGAGAACTTTCTGTTCTTCTTCCCCGGGTCAGGGAGTCTCCGAGAAGCTCAGCTCCACCGAGGTGGCCCGGACAGCGAACCGCTGTCCCGGCGCTCCTGGCGCCTCCGGACTCTTGAAGCCTGAGGCCGGCTGGGAGTCCTGCACGGGCCGGCCAAGCTGGGGACGCGGTCTGGAAGGAGGCGGTCCCCGCTCACTTCGGTTTCTCCTCCCCTCTCCTCCTAGAGGCGGGCACCGGGGGTATTTGAGCGGCGGAGGACCCGCGGCCACCCCCCCCCCCGCCTCCGCCCCCTAGCCCCCCATTCAAGAAGCCGCTCCGCTATCCCAGCCAGCACAGGGCGCCCGCCGCGCCTCGGAGCGCACGTTCAGCGCTTTCTCCTACACATTCCCTGGACATTATGCGGCCGAGCAGCCGAGCCCCAGTCCTCCTCCACCTACTACTCCTCCGGCTCCTCCTGCGGCCCGAGTGGCTCAGCTCTCGGCAGGCGGCGGCGTTGCTCAGCCGAGCACAGACGGGACCCTCCCGGCGAGACCTCAGCGACTCCTAAAGTCAAAAGTTGGCGGCGGGCGCCGGGCTCCGCGCGCTCTCCGCGGCCGCTGCCTCGCGTCGCCTCGGCAGCCAAGGAGGGCAAGAGGGAGGGGGGTGGGGGTAGTGGGGGGAGGGGTGGAGAGCACCATGCAGTTTGTATCCTGGGCCACACTGCTAACGCTCCTGGTGCGAGACCTGGCAGAGATGGGGAGCCCAGACGCCGCGGCGGCCGTGCGCAAGGACAGGCTGCACCCGAGGCAAGGTAACGAAGCTCCGGCCCCCGGGACCCCTCCGCCCCTATCGCCACCTCCCCAGCCTACGCGCTGAGGAGCGGGCACCCCGCAGAGGAGGCCTCTTTACTTTTCCTAGAAAGAATTATCTCCCGCTTTGCAGCCTCTCTCTTCTATAGGTCATTCCCAGCCAATATCTAGACAGAGACACTGTGGAACGAATTTATCCCCACCCCCACTCTCTGTTTTTATCCTGATCTTTCCCCTTCCCAACCCTCATGCCCCAAACTACCGTAACTTAGTAACTGGGGGCATCGGCTAGCGGCATGTTTTTATTTTATTCAGGGTTGTCAGAATCTGAAATTACCTTATGTATTTTGACTTGTTCGTTGCCTGGCTCCTAATACTGTATCCTAAGCGCCTAGCAGTTTAACTGTTCCTGGCATATAGTAGCCGCTCACCAGTATTTGTCCACTGACTGAGAGTGAAGGGGTTGATTCTAATGGGGAGGGGGAGGAAGAAAAAGAAAAAAAAAAACGCTGGAAAATAACTCAGGACAAAGCCCTCAGCATTATTTTAAATTAAAATTTGCGGAAAATTTGAATTCTTGGGTGTGTGCCTCTGCTTCTCTCTGCAGTGGAATTATTAGAGACCCTGAGCGAATACGAAATCGCGTCTCCCATCCGAGTGAACGCTCTTGGAGAACCCTTTCCCACGAACGTGCACTTCAAAAGAAGGCGACGGAGCATTAACTCTGCCTCTGACCCCTGGCCTGCCTTCGCCTCCTCCTCTTCCTCCTCTACCTCCTCCCAGGCGCATTACCGCCTCTCTGCCTTCGGCCAGCAGTTTCTATTTAATCTCACCGCCCATGCCGGATTTATCGCTCCACTGTTCACTGTCACCCTCCTCGGGGAGCCTGGGGAGAACCAGACTAAGTTTTATTCCGAGGAGGAAGCAGAACTCAAGCACTGTTTCTACAAAGGCCATGTCAATACCAAGTCCGAGCACACGGCGGTTATCAGCCTCTGTTCAGGAATGGTAAGTGGGCGTGCACCCCTCCCCTCCCGTCACCCGCTTCTGGAAGACTTAATTGCTCTCTAGCCTAAGACCCTCACTGCGGCGAGTCTTCGCTCTGGCGTTCTGTATCAGCTGGAAGTTTGTTTGCATCCTGTGGTTTGGGTGGCTAGCCCAGAGCGTGCGCTTACACTCGAGAAGAGCGCACGCGTCCGCCCCCAGGGGGTTCTGGATGTTTCAGAGCTTTCTAGGGTCCTAACTCGGCTCTCTGGGAAGCGGCTTGGAAGTCGGTTTCCAAACTCCAAGAGTTTGCGGCAAACTCGGCCTCCCAGGAGCCGAGCAGCTGAGTGCAGGGAGGACCCGACTCCTTATTGGTGCGTCTTGAGTCAGGGGTGTGGGCTGAGGATCCCCAGGCACGGGTACTGGGAGTTCCTTCTGTGTCGTGGAGGGCGGTGCGTAATCTAGAGTCTCCGAGTTCTCTCGGGGCCTTTTTTCACGCGCCAGGAACCCTGAGGCTGAACAGGATTGACAGGGAACAGGTCCCGTCCCAGGAACGGAAGGGTGGGCCGAGGGCTTGGGGGCGGGGATGAGGGCGGAGCCTGCCTCTGACGCTTTGAATTAGGGTGGAAACTTTGAGTGGGGGGTGCGGCGCAGTCCGACTCTGCACCCTGCTGGCAGGGTGGCACGGAGAAGCAGAAAGAGTGGGAGAGAGCCTGGAGAAGCTACCCCGATGAAATTTCGGTTCTTTTAGGTTTTCTACCACCCGTGGGGGTTGCAGAGAATCGGAAGAGGGAGTCTGCGGTGCACGTTTACCTAGTGAGGGAGGGCGAGAGGGCGGGGCGGCCACCTCCCTTGTGCTGCAAAATACGCACTTAGCAGGGAATCCAAGCTGGTACCCCGACTCCCGGTTTACCTCCCCACCACCACCACTTGCCCTCCAAGAAGCCCTACATGGCATCACCCCTCTCCCCTGTGACATTTGAGGACTCGCCGTAAAGTTCCGACCTGACTGATAATAGTTTTGACTTTCCCAAGCGACGTGCGTTTCTGCCACGCACCTATGACGCAGAAACTTTCCTGGGTCAGGGTCTCCCAGCGCACGGCGCTGTGAGCACCACGCCCGGGTATGCGTTACTCCTACCCTAAGCACCCACATTCCCCACTACACCTTTTCTAAGTGAGAGCGTGGATACTTACGGGGTGCTCGGCTGCCCCTTCTGCTCGCTGCTGTTCGTGGGTCCAGAGATCCCTGTATGGATGTCGCATCCATCTCCGGCGCTCAACGGAGGGGTTGAATGGGGAGCTAGGCAAGACGCGAGCGGCGAGGTTTAGCCTGCTGGGATGCAGGGATGGAGATGAACCTCTTAAGCCGCAGCAAGGCTCCAGGAGCCGCGGCGCGTTGTCGAGATTGTTTGGGGGTGGGCGGAGACGGCAGTTTGGCGAAGGCGGAGGGGGTGCTGCGGTGAGTCATCGCTGCCCCAAGACCTATGGCCAGAGCACAGGAATCCTTCTGTTCTTCGAAAGGTTACGGCCGAGGTGGGCATAAATCAGGCACCGGAGCCATGGGCATCAGAACGCCCCCAGATCTCAATACTGTAACCCCCAATCTCAGAACCTTTCGGATAGGGCTGCGTCTGTACGCCAAGTTTGTAAACAGCCTTTACTCCTCCTCCCTCCCCGCCTCCACACCCCGCTGAGTGGCCCCAGTGGTTGTATAAATATTTTGCTGCGAAGGACCTTACTTTCTATTGGCAGTTTTAGGTAGTAACTTGCACGTGGAACTGCGAGTGGTAACTCTCTTAGGGAACTGAGGGCCAGGACTTCCGAAAGGACTGCTGAGACCATGATAACCCATTTATATTACGTTTAATTTTAATAGGCCCTACTCTGAGATTTTGATTCAGTAGGCCTCTTTGGGGGCTGAAAGGTCTGGCATACAACTTAAAGATATGCAATGATTAATCTAGCCCCCAAACCTAGCTCCTTTGTCTTCCTTCTAGAATTTATCTTTCTTCCTGAGACTTCCTCTTACCATTTATGTAGCAGTAGTATCATAAAGTTCCTAGTGGCCTACCCAGGAAATCTTCCAGGAAATCTTTCACTCTTTAAAGTGGGCCATACCGATCACTGCCCTTCCCCCGCCTCCCCCCCCCGCCCCCCCCCCCCCCACACACCCCTCACCAGTAAGGTATCAGTTTCCCTGAATTCCATCTCAAATGTGTCTCTCACCTTTTTGGAGCATCTCTACCCTATTGCTAGCCCTCTTTACTTCTCTCCGGCTCTCTCAAAACTGACGTCTAACAAATATTTCCATCTGGCTTGTCCTCCAGTCTTTTCTCTCTAATCCCTGCCCCACACCGCTAACAGATCGATAACAGCTAGGCTCAAGGTCACATCACTACCCTGCTCATTATTCTACATAGCTCCCCACCGCCTAGTGAACAACTATAAACTATCTGGCACTTCAAACTATTTACAGTATACCTTCTCACCCATCTCACATCCACATGTCCAGCTTTCCTCCACAAATCCTATATTTCAGGCAATCTCTTTACCCTTTTTAAAATTTCCCTCCCATCCTAATCTTGCCTCATTGCTTTTGGGCCTTTGGATTCACTTGTTCATCTCACCCAGCTTCACATATTCAAATCATACTCTCTTTTAAAAGTGTAACTTACATGTCTTCTTTCCCAGGAAACCTTTTCATAGTCCTACAGGCTGCTGTCATCTCTCTTCACCTTCATAGATGTGTTTCTGTATCTCTTTTAGGATTCTTAGTATGCTCTCCTTTGTAATATAGTTCTTCATAAACGTGTTCTGTCCCCTTCTCCTTGGCAGTAGGGTCAATATAAACTCATTTCTCTCCCATACTGGAGCCTTGTATATTGTAGGTGCTTAGTACCTACTTATGTTTGAATAAATATTCACCTTGACCAAGAAAGGATTACTCTTTGAGCAAACAACTATTTCATTAACCAACACCAAAATTAATTTGGCATCGTATAAATACTATTTATTGAACTCTTATTATGTGCCTTGCCCTTTAATAAGTATATTATGTATGCATCATCTCATACAACATCCTCACAACAACCTAGCTTTCAAACAACTCATTTTACAGTTGGGGACACTGAGGCTTTGAGAGTTGGAGACTTGCTCAAATTCTCACAGCTAGTAAGTGGCAGAGTTGAGGTTCCATCCAGTCTTACTGACCCATGTTCTTAACCATTCACACACTGAATCTATGTTCCTAAAGAGAATTTCAAAGTTTTTTGTTTTGTTTTGTTTTCTTTTTAAGTCACTGGGCTAAAGTCAGGATACTTGAGTTCTAGATTCAGCACTGGCACTATTCAGCTGCTTCTGTACCTCTGAAGGGGGACCTTGAACAAGTCACTTTACCTTCCAGGCCTTGGTTTCCCTTTCTACCAGTCAGAGGTGCCAGATCTTCACCAGATGAACTCCCAGGTTCTCTCCCAGTATTTATGGCCAGTCTCTAATAGGTTTTACGTGCTGTAGTATGTATTCTGCTCTGTGCTCAGAGAACACCAGAGTTGTGTATTGAAAACAGAGAAAGCTGCTTGGGTAAGAATAAATTCGTTAAATCACTTCTCAGGAAAGCAGCCACTCTGTCATTTAGTCTGACCACACTAGAGCTGTCCCCTTTTTAAGCCAGTGGCTTGTGAACCATATGGAGAGCTTTTTAAAATATATAGATTCTAGACCTCACCCTTGGAAATTTCAAATCTGTGGCTAAAGGGTAATGCCCCAGATCTAAATTTAAAAAAAATTTCCCAGGCTATTTTGATGCTTAGCTGGGTTTGGGAATCCCTTGTCTTAGCCTAATGCTTCACAAACTTTATCATGCATAAGAATATCCTGGAGTGCTCATTAAAATTCCAATTCCTAGGCCATACCCTGAGATTTTGATTCAGTAGGTCAGATTTGAGGTGGAGCATGATTATTTGAATTTCTAACATATTCCTAGGTGATGCTAATGCCACCTCTGACCTTTAAGGACAGTCATTCCCCCACGTCCACAGGAGGTAAAAGCCCTCTACTTTTCTTTTTCTTTCTTTCCATTCTCTCTCTCCCTCCCTCCCTCCTTCCTCTCCCTCCTCCTCCTCTTCCTCTGCTACTTCCTCCTCCTCCTCCTTTTTTCCCAGTGCAAAAAAAAAAGGAACAATGGAGTAAGAGAGAACTTGATTTCTCCCTTTAAATACTGTTCACTGGCATGGCATGGGGAACTTTTTAGTGCTCTTGTAATATTTAGTTTGGGTGCTTTACCCTTGAGGCATCATCTATCATTTGTAAAACTTGTGGGTATGTAGGAAGGGGAGGAGAAAGAGTTACCTCTTTCAAAGTGCTTAGAGTGATTGGCAAATGCAAATTGTATACTGGTATTTAGAGCTAACACCACAACACCAAATGCCATTAATGTGTTCTAAGCTCTTACAAGGTGTCACTTTGCTAAGCACTTTAAATGCATTATCTCATTTAATCTGCAGGATAACTCTTCAGAGTAAGTATTTTTATCCCAAATTGACAAACAAAGAAACTGAAGCTGAGAGCAGTTAAACTTGCCCAGGGTGGATGAGTGAGTGATGGTGCTGGGACTGGACCCTAGATCAGCCTGACTCCAAAGCTTGTATCATATCACTCCCTATTACAAAGGGAAGAAGTGGTGAGAGACTCATGTGCTAGTGTTGCAGGTGGCACCCCTTGAGTGTTTTGTGGTCAACAGATGCTTCCTGAATTTGAATTAATGATAAGGCTTCCATGGGTCATCTTTTCCCTTGGATGTCACACTTGTCCCTAAGTTTCCTTGCTGTCTTAACACAGAGAAACACTCTCTTTCAACAGCCTGTAGGAAGGAATATGTGATTAGAACTTGAGCACCAAGAAAGTATTTCTTAGAGACAGATTTGGATAGCAGGTGCAAAATAGTGGAGTTAAATAAAAAATAAGGTACTGATATGGCAGAGAGTGAAAATAAACTGCTTCCCTAAATGTGTCAGCAGTATTTTCAGTTTAAGTAACCCTCAGGAGAAAGGGACTGGGTAAAATGTCACCATTTCTACTTTGAAGTGTTTCATTGTTTTGTTTTGTTTTTTTTTTTTCATTCCAATGGTTGAGCTATATTAAATCGACCTCTCGTTTCTTCATTTGCAGCTGGGCACATTCCGGTCCCATGATGGGGATTATTTTATTGAACCACTATTGTCCATTGATGAACAAGAAGAAGAGGAACAAAACAAACCCCACATTATCTATAGGCGCAGTACCCCCCACCGAGAGCCCTCAACAGGAAGGCATGCATGTGACACCTCAGGTATTTGCTTCTTGCTTAAGCAGAGATCCCACCTCTGTGAGATGGGTTAATTGCCATGTTACAAAGATGCAGCTCTTCTACTGGCTACAAAGCACTACCATTTCCGTTGTCTTTTATTTAGTCTTCAAGTAAGGTAGGTATATCCCCGTGGTACAGATGTGAAAGCTAAAGAGAGGCTTAGTGACTTGTCCAAGGTTGCACAGCTAATCAGTGACAAAGCCAGAATTCAAACTCAAAAAGCAGTGACTCCAAGCCCACTATGAGCAGAGTTGCCTCTTTTGTCGAAGTTGCTAATTTTTATGATTAAGCTTTAGGAATATCTTGAGGTTATTATAGCTGTACCCTCAATGAGCAATTG
>NW_011888822.1:5021076-5026806 GCF_000151845.1 Pteropus vampyrus | reverse complement strand
GAGAGAGAGAGAGACAGAGAGAGAGAGAGAGAGGGAGAGAGAGAGGGAGAGGGAGAAAGACTTAATACCGTAACTCAAAAAGTCCTCAAGATTTATTTTTTTAATTAATTACCCAAGTCAGTGGACATTTGATTTGATTTTCTGGGCTAGAGGAGAAGTCATTGTCAAAAATCTTGTTTAAAACACATAGAGGAGAAAATCTGAAAAGGTGAGGATTGAGGACAATGGAAGATGCCTTACTTTTTCAGAAAAGCTTATTTAGATTCTAGTCATTATTGGTATTGGGACCTTTAAGTGCTACATTTCAAATCACCACAGCCAACATTTATTCTTCCTTCTGTTTTTTGCTTGCCAGTGACCAATATGGCAGGCCCTTCTTTCATCCCGTGTGATGTATCAGGAGCCCAGCAGTTTTGATTGGCTCTTCCAAAGGTCGCTGCTGGACTATGCCACTCTGGTTTCTCTCTTCCAGCCTCTTCTGCACCCCTTCTTTGAATTCAGATGTAGGAGGCTCAGAACATTTGGAGAGAACTTGGGAATATGGCACAATTCACCAGCAACCATTAGAATGATGGACCAGAAGGTCATGGAAACCTCTGAGATCAGGTAGCCTTTGCACAGAGAGTAAAAATAAGTGGAGAGTGGAAGTCCCTCTGGCCAGAGAGGAAGATATCTTCTTTGTAAATATCAATACAGTCAGCTTCAGAGATTTCCCCCCAAGTATAGTGGTTGGTAACCAAGAGTAAATTTTAGAAGTACCCTGGGAGCCTCATACAAGCTCAGATTCTTTAAAAACAAACAAACAAACTTCTCTACCAGCCAAGTGAGATGGTGCAAGAATTAGTGGATTTACTAAGTGCTCCAGGTGATTTAGAAATTCAGCTAAATGGGAGAGTCCCTGCTAAAGTTGGATTTGAGGCAGTCACCATTGTCTATAGCTTGCTGCTTGCTTTGCCCTGGACTTGGCTTTCTCCATTATTGTTTTCTATGTCTTCTATTCTCATTTAATCTGGAGGAAACATTAGCAGTCCTCTGTAGGCCACTATGCTAATTCAGTAGAGGTAAGCAAACCCAGTAGTCCTGGGATGTTAAGTTATTTATTTACAGAGTGATACACTATTATTCAATACCAACGCATAAGAATTTAAGATAGCCCAAGCCTTGGAACAGGCCCCTGGAAGCCCCCTTCTGACACGTTTAGGTGTAACCTTTAGCTGCTGAATCATGGGAGTCTGCCAAGGCAGGGCACGGTGGCTATTATACTACTTCCTGCAGATGGAATATAAGTCTTGCTCATTTCTGATTCTTCATGTATGTCTAATTTCAAAAAAAAACAATTCTGAGATAGCATATTAAAAAGACATGCATAGAGCAGTTTACAGAGTGAAAGCTTCATAGGTTTAGAAAGGTGTCTATAACTTAATTTATCCATTCACGTAGGTGTTTATTTATGCAGCCTTAAAGTACTTATTGAGTAACTCCTCTGTGCCATCAGGATAAAATCAGGAATCATTTTTACTCCAGTTATTTATATGACCTTAAGCACATTTAGAGCATGAAGTAAGAATAACATGTACCTTCCAAGGGTGTAGTCAGGACTGAGTATCAAATAATGACAGCTCCCACAACAGTGTTCAGCAGATGGTAGACAATTACTGAATGGAAGAGTCTTTAAAAAAGATGATGAAAGTAGAAATTAAAACACCATAGCAAAGGAAGGAAAACTCAGAATACCAAGCCCAAAGCTAATCGGGTTCTTGTGATTAAGCTTAGAGCTTCTTGATAAACCGGTCATAAAGGCCTTATGGGACTTGACGAAGGTCACCCTGCTAGTCAGTGGCAGGGCTGAGAGCCCTTTCTGTCTGCTTGTTTCCTCTATACCTAGTGCAGCATTTTAAGATTTTGTTTTTTGCACGTTCCTCTTGGCCCAGTGGCAGCCTTTCTTGGAGTGTCTCTGTTTCGCCGTCATTGGTTATGTCTGTGTATATATTTGGGACACCTGAGTATATCTACACTTATTTGTGATTTTCATCCTGTTTGTAAGTTCCTCAGGATTCAGGATGGGGTGTGGAGAGTATCCTCTTTCCTATGATGTGCCCTTGTGACTACAGTGTCCCCTACACAATGGGTCCTCAGTAGAGTTCACTGAGCTGACCGCCTGCCCACATACCAGGGGGGCCGAGTGGCAGGCCCATGGGAGACATTCAGGAGAGTGTGTTGCTTTTGTAAACCACTGTCTGCCAATCCTTCACATTGCATTTCCAGATGAAACCCCAAGTTCTGTCACGTAGACTTTCTCTATTTGACACTGAATTTTGCACAGGAGAATTTAGTTGTTCTTATCAGTGTGATAGACATGCTTTCTGGTAGATGAGTGAGAAAAAGGCAGGGGAGAAGGGCAACAGAAGACTTTTGTTTGCCTGAGCCTGAAAGACAGTGTTTTTCTGTTACTAAAATACTTCTCTCATCCTCCCATCTCAGCAAGGCCAGCTGCGTTTTGTTTCTTAAGGCATTTAGGAATTGTATATTCATTGACCCATCAATGCAACTTCTCTGGAAAGAATTGGACAATTTTGTAAAGGCTTTTACGAGAGAATACTTAGTACAGTGTTGTTTATTATAACGAAAGGCTAGAAACAACCTAAGTGCCCATCAGTAAAAGACAGATAAATAACTTACAAGGTACGCATTCAATGGATTCCTATGCAGCCATTAAAAATGATGGCATAGAAATATATATAAACACAGAAATATATATATATTAAGTGATTGGGCAGTGATAATTTAGTATATATGATATGATCTCATTTTTTAAAAAATAATAAAGTGCATGTGGGTGCACATGTGTGTAAAGAAAAAGTCTGACGCAATATGCAGAAAAATATCAACAGATTATTTCTGATTGGCAGGAACGTAGGCCATCTTTACCACTGAATTTTATATTCTTATATTTTTTGCCATGATTCTATAATAGTTTCATAATAAGAAAATGTATTTTAAAAAGAAATGAGGGTGGTGGATTGTAGTTATTTTGTAGCCTCATGTCACCAGAGACCAACAGCCAAACCAAGATCCCATTCTCTTCTCTTCTCTTCTCTTTCTCTTTTCTCTTTCTGGAATGAGACAGTCTCAATAACCAGACAGATAAAAATCCTGCCTTGCGGCTACTTCTTTGGGACACCGGGACTAGTCAAAGCTGAGGGTTCTTCTCCACCCAGCTAAAGTGCCTTATACCTATTGGAATGACTTTGGAATTACCATGGTTTAGTCTCCATGAGGCACTGGGGACTCTGTCCATCGCTCCCATTAGAATGTACTGTCACTTCTTGGTAGGGCTCCCAAGGATACAATCATAAAGGCTGGAAATTATAAGATGATAATTAAAGCCATCATTTGGTGGACTCCTATTATAAGTATATGGGCTCTCTGGCAGGATTTTTTAAATGCGTTCCTAGAATTTGATAATATTCCATACATTATCATATGTAAGTCATTCATCAACACTAAAGGTAGGTATTATTATGTTCATTTTACAGTTGAGAAAATTACAGCTCAGAGAAGCTGAGCAACTTGTCCAAAGTCACACAGCTAGTAGAAAGTAGGGCCAGCACGAACCCAGATCTGATTCCAGGGTGCTACACTGTGGGCCAAATTACGTTGAAAACACAGCAGAAGAAGCTGCCATCTCTAAAATCTTTTTTAACTTAAGTTTTCAAAGCATCTTTTTTGACTTCCATCTAATCTAACTTCTAAATGATACTAATAATGGCTAACATTTGTTGAGCATGCATTATGTGACAGGCACTGTCCCACATGTTTTACCTAGATTATATATTTTAATGCTTACCTCAACCTCCATTTTGCAGATGGAAAGTCAGAGACACAGAGAAGTCCGTGAAGTTGATTTACCTAAGGTCACAAAGTTCATAAACATACCCTTTGTCCCGGTCTAGTTAGAGGATTTTTTTGGCCTGCCCCTTTGTTGATTGGATAGTATTCACATATGAATTACTTTTGATGGCAGGATTTTTAAAATGCCTTCCTAGAATTTGATTTGATTTGAGGAGGGCTGCCTGGTGCCCAGAATTCCCACCCAGACTCTAATGACTCACTGAGGCCTTGTGTCTCCAGCATACCTCTGTTGGAGTATATACTTGTTACACATTAACCTCTTAGATCCTATTAATAATTTAGCATAGATTAGCTGATTAGATTAGTTGTCCTGCGAGTCAGGCCCAAATGGAGTGAGAGACAGAGCTAGGGAGTATACCTCTAAGGGGGATTTAAGTAAACAATTCTGGGACAGCTCCAGAGTTCCAGGCAGTAACAGAAGCTTTGGCTGACCTCAGTCCTGTCTGAGCCCAAGCGGGTCGTTGATTGCTGGCTAATTAGTGATTGCAGCAAAAAGCTAGACTGCCTCCATTTTCCCACACACTTTCATATCTTCAGATCCTTTCCCCTCAGCATTTCAGGCTGTGAACATAAGAACAGGCAACATTCGTGTGCTGGGCAACATGAAAGCACATTGTGGGTAATTTTATTTATTCCTGGAACAGCCCACTAGGAGCAAGATGCTCCAGTTATTCTCATTTTACCAATGAGAAAACCAAACTCAGAGAGGTCAATGAACTTGTCCACAGTGTGTAAAGGAAACAGCCGGCACTCCAGCCCAGGACTGATTTGATCTTTAAAGATAGTTTCTGCCATATGGTTTATTGTTTTGGCTTAATTTCCTCTCCCTTACCCCTTTTGGTTCCTCATCAATCTATACCTTTTTCTCTTTTTTATATTCCTCAATAAATTTGTGATTAATAAACAGTCAATATAAACAATGGCCACTAAAATCCTTTGTAAGTTATTAGAAAATTATTGTTTTAAATAACTGAATTCTTGAGCTTATTTCTTCAGCTTTATATTCTTTGTGCTATTTATATAAAATGATTACTCTTTAAACATTGGAGTTAATAGTGCAATACTCCAATAAAGTCATTAAAGGATAGTAAAAAAAAAGCTTCTAATACAAGTAGTTTCTTCTTTCATTTGTTCTCATTTATTCACTGATTTCTTTTTTAACTTTTCATTTTGTTTTTTAAAAAGTAGAAGCAATGGTAAAACGAACCATCTACATTTAACAATGACAAAGAATTTTCCGCATTTGCATCTTAATTTTCCTTTTTGCTAGAATATTTTAAACTAAACCCAGGTATCATGACATTTCCTCTCTAAGTAGTCCAATATACATGTCTGAAAAATGAAAATAGTTTCTTACATAACTAACATTATCATGATGAGCAAAGTCACTAATTTCTTCATATTGCCTAAACAAGTACCTATATTAAAATGTTTCCAATTGTCCCCAAAATGCCTTTGTGTGGTCCATTTGTTTAGATCTGGTTCTAAACAATGTCCACACATTGCAATTGGTTGTTATGTCTCTTAAGTAACTTTTCACTTTGTTGTCATTGTCGTTAAAACTGTTGTTTTCATTCTAGTTTTAGTTTTGCTCCCTATGGCCCTTTTTTTCCTTTCTACTTCTTTTACTCTTTGATTTGCCTTTATCATCATAAGGTTAGGCTTTATTTGCAACAATTTGAAAGAGTATAGAGTCAGCCCTCAAATCCAGAGCAGGTACCAAGAACAAAGCCACTAGAACAAGCCACTTATCAAAGTAATTTTATTGAGCACAAAAGGCAGTGTGATTAGGTGATTTTTTGACCCTTTGTCTGAAGT
>NW_011888822.1:5012325-5020441 GCF_000151845.1 Pteropus vampyrus | reverse complement strand
TATTATACAATCATTTTGTAGCCATTTATGGGTGACCAAAGTCTGTCCAGACTTCTGCATAGATGTTCTGTACAATTGAAAATCATTAATAAATAGGAAGCATTCTGAATATCACAAAAAGGAACATGAGGAAATGCAAGATATGATGGTTTGATGAGTTTCGAGATGGAACAAAATCAAATGAACGGCAAATGTTGACAAATGTTTTCTTTTTTATTGATCCTCATCTCTCATGTGACATTAGAATTAGAGTGGGGTGTTGAAATGCAGTTGGCCTATGGTGTGTGGAAAAACTTCAAGTTGATGTGATCGGCCTCAGCATTTTCTGTTGTTTATTTTTTTACAATTTTTTTTCTAGTTTTATCTTTCCATTTTTCTATTACGGTATAATTTACATGCAGTAACTGTCATTCTTTATATTCTGCAAGTTTCAGCAAATGCATACAGTCGTGTAACCATCATCACAGTCAAGATAGAGAATAATTCCTAGTGCCCTTTGCAGTCAGTGCCCTGTTTTCTGTCTCTAAAGTTTAGCATGTCATATAAATAGAATAACTAAGCATAGTGCTTTTGAGGTTCATCTGGGTGTTTCCTTTATCAATGATTCATATATTTTTTTTTTAATTGTGCGTAGTGTTCCATTGTATGGATATACTATAGTTTGTTTAGCCAATACCGGTTGAGGGACAATATTTTGACAATTACAGATGAAACCATTACCAATATTTGCATACAGGTTTTTGAGTCAACGTAAGTTTTCATTTCATTTAGGTAAATACTTAGGAGTGAGATCACTGGGTTATATGGTAAGAATATGTTTAACTTTGTAAGAAACTGCCCATCTATTTTTCAAAGTGAGAGTACCATTTTAAAGTCCCACCAGCAGGAAATAAAACTTCCATTTCCACCATACTCTTGCTAGCACTTGGTATTACTGATACTTTGTTTGTTTGTTTGTTTAATTTTAGCCATTCTAATAGATTTGTAGTGGTATTTCATCATAGTTTTAATTTGCTTTTCCCTAATGGCTAAGCATATATTTATGTCTTTATGTGCTTATTTGCCATCCGTGTATCTTCTTTGGTAAAGTCTCTATTCAAATCTTTTGCCCATTAAAAAAAAATTGGAATGTTTTCTTATTGAAATTTGAGTGTTTTCCATGTATTCTGGATATAAGCTCTTTATCAGATAAGTAGTTTGCAAATATTTTCCCCGAGACTATGGCTTGTTCTTTTCATTGTCTTCATTTACAGACACTTATTTCATACACGGCTTCCTTATTTTATTGCAAGCATTTCACGCACCATAGATTTCATGCTGTCACAGGACCACACTGCAGGAAAGAGTAATGGAGAACGCCGTATAGAGTTTGTCCAAGATATAGCAGAAGAGCCATGGAGTAGGAAAGACTTATTTAGGACTTGTTATTTAAAATCATTGCATATGCCAACAGAAAAGGCATGATATTGTTTTTTATTTCTAATTTGCATCTACAAGCACGACTGTCAATTTTAAGTCAGTCTACTTTATGATGGGAACGTGTTCTCTTGGCTAGTAGGTTAAAGGATTACAAAGGAAGCTTTGGATACCTAAGAATGCAACTGTGTTCTTTTGCTCATAATGCACACAGGAGAGAAAGAGAAAGGCAGAGGACAGTGAGACAGAGTAGACATAGAAGAGTCAGTGGTGTGAGATTAATCCCTGTATGACCACAAGCTTTTAGGGAAAGAGAAATGGGAGATATGACCCCATTATCTCCCAAAGTTCTTATCCTGTGCTTTGTGGACAATATAAGAGTTTGTCCAAAGGTAACTTTGATAATGCACTGTTTTTTGTTTTTTAAGAGAGTTTCCTAATCCTCACATTAGGTGCTATTCTAGTGTAAATCAGATTAGAGAGAATGAAAGTGGTTTTCAGAAACTGTTATCTGTTTTAGCATGTCCAAAATTAAAACTTTACAGTAAGTATTGGAGATAGTGTACACCGTACCATCCTTGACATTATTTAACATCAGCTACAGCCCACCTGTTTTGTGCTGGTCTGTCTCTGTTGGTGTTATTCTGTCTCCTCTTACCTGCTCACTCTGCCTACTGTTTAGTCATTTCTTCTATACCCTCTCTAAGAGTGACAGAAGAGGCCAAGAGACTCTGTTGGGTTTTGTCCCCTTTGAACCTTAGGACTTCATTTTTCGGCATTATTCACTTTTTTTTTTTTTTTAATGCCTACAGCACCTGGTATTCCTAGGTAGTCTCCCATCTAAGTACTAACCAGGCCCAACCCTGCTAAGCTTCCGAGATCAGACGAGTATCGGGCACGTTCAGGGTGGCATGGCTGTAGACCAGCATTATTCACTTTTATCTTGTAAAATATGAGAACTCATGCATTTTTAATACTGGAGAGGATTTTAGAGAGAACTTCTGTTCCAGTCTTTCACTTCGTGATAATAAGATCAGGCTCAGAATTTTGAAGGGATTCATAAGCTTGGAGCTAGAATAAATGGGAAAATGGGTCCTGAACACAGGACTCTTACTTACCAGTCCTGTGTTCTTTCCAGGCTGCAAATCAAGGAAAAGCTGTCTGTTAAAGATGCCTAGAAATAGGATGTTCAAAAGTGCTACTCAAATGAGATTTTGGTAGTGCCACTGGATTTAAGTGTAAGAACAATTAAGAATAAACTAGTGAGATCATTTAAGTTATCTCAAGGTTAGGGAGAAAGATATTAGGCTTTTAATTTATTTAAGGAATAATTTACAGCAAGAGCCGAATTTACAGCAACTAACTACCTGAGCTGGGCCAGGGTGTGGGTGCCGTAGGAAGGTGGCCTATGGTTGGGAGGGTTCCTAGTGAGTTCCACTACAATCAGTATAGCATGCCCTTGCAACCACTCATTGCCATGGTCACAGGAACATGGACATCAGGACAAGAAAGAGTTTGTGCTGCAGGCAGTGGTGTATAAACTCGTCCTCAGTCCTGTGTAAACTGGGAGACTTGTGTATCGAAGGAATGTGGGAGATATGCTCTCCAGGAGCTGCTTAGAAGCCTTTTTAAAGAGCTCCTGCCCATCTGCTCTTTAATCTCTGATATGGGAGTGATACTTCGACCCACCACAGGCATTATGTTCATTCAACCTCAGGGCCACCCACAAGCTGCAACAAATGTCAGATAGCAGGAAGCCCTGCAGCCACTTCATTCTTGCAGCCTTAAGAGTACTCACCTTCAGGAATGAGTCACCACAGCCAATACCACCCATAGAGCACCTACTATGCCCCAGGTCCTGTTTTACTGCTTTATATGTATTAAGATATTTAACTTCCCTGTGAGGAAGGACCCATTATCATCCCCATTTCACAGATGAGGAAAGCGAGGATTTAAGTGACTTGCCCAGGGTCACACAGATTAAATGTGGAGCAGCTGGGATTTGAACACTGGTCTCTGACTCTCAACCTCAAACTCTTATTTAGCATATCACCTTGCCTCTCTCTAGTATTTACTCTGAAAACACTTAATGCCTGGAATGCACCATCCTATACAGTAGCCAGTAGTCCCCTGTGTCTCCTGAGCACTTGAAATGCGGCTACTGCCACATGTTGAAATGATAATATTTGAGATATCTGGATAAAATAGAAAATATTATTAAGGTTAATTTTATCTGTTTCTTTGACTTTTTTTTTTTTTTAATGTGGCTACTAGAAATTCTTACCTTCCAAGTGTGGCTCACATTTTATTTCTACTAGAGAGTGCTGGCCTAGAAGATCTCAAGCCATGTCACAAAAGGGCCTCCATCAAAAGCAGACCACAGATAGTGCAGAGTGGCTGTGGGTAGCTGACACCTCACCAACCAGAAAGGCCAGACTCCCCTGACTGCTAAGAGTTGGAATGAGTCAAAACCAACATTTCCCAAAGAGCATTTTGCAGGGTATTAATAGCAAAACCAAACAGTCTCTGAGTAAAATATAATCTCGGGTATGTTCAGCATTTTATACTCCTTCGAATAGATATTCTTTAAATATTCTCTCAAATTGTTTCAAGTGTGCCTCAGTTTTCTCATTTGTGTAATGAAGATAATAATTCCTACCATATCTAGTTGTTGTGATGAATAATCAGATTAATCCAAAGAAAGTGCTTAGAAGAGTTCCTGACACAGAGGAGAGCACCCAACAAATGTTAGCCAGTATTATCAGAACAGTAGTCATGGTTGCTACATCTAGTTGGAGGAGCTGCAGGATGGTGAATGAGGAAGCGTACGGCAGAGCCTTTGGGGGTAGTGCCCAGCTTGCATACCTAAATTAGCAAGTTTAACTCCCCAGTTTGCTGGAGGCACTCGCCCCTTAGAAGACAGTGTGGTGACCCTCAGACATGCCTCCCACTAGCCACCATCCCCCACAGCCCCTTGAACTGCAACAAGCTTCTCAATTGTTTTCTTCCAACAGCATCTTCTTCTCCCCCTGAGAAGAAGCCCTTCAGTACACTCTTCTCCATCTCTTTCTATTTCCAGAGATGCTGAGTCCCCATCACCTGTCTCACAAACTGACCAAGATCTCACAAGTTTCCCCATTACACGGTTAAAAAAATGTAAACTGGTTTCTTTGCCGCAAGACTCCTCAAAGCTCTTAAAATGCTGATGTGCCTGGAGAAAGTCCCAGATGTGAATACTGTGCAAAGTGTTTTTGCAAACCTACTTGATTTGTTTTTGGAAATATCTTCTGGGACTAATGTTCCATAGACCACTCTCAGGGAAACTGTTCATAAGGCTCTGGCCTGCCGAAAAGTAGGCTCAGCAATATCTCTCCCTCCACTGGCCTTTACACTCATTTCCCATTAGTACTGCATGGAGCACTTCCAGACACGGGCATGTCACTTTTTTTTCACCCCAGAGCTCACAGAGAGAGATGGGTTTAGGGACACAATCCTAGTATCCATGGATTCATTGTCATTTTAAAGCTAGCAAATTGAGGACCCTTTAAAAAAATAAAACCTTAGTGAGTTTTCATTCATACCCTTTTAAGCTTTTTATATACAGAATAACTCCGTCCCCCCTCCCACCCCACCCGACCTGCCCCACCCCTAACGTCAGCTCTTCCTCCACCCAGTTTCTGGAAACACATTGTTCTTTATCATTAGAACATCATTGGTTTTATGGCTGTTTTTGTTTTTATGTTTTATCTTTTTTCCCCCCACATCTAGCTTGTTTATCCATCTTCCTCTGGTTCCAGGAGACTATTTCTCCTGTCCTGTGGAGGCCTTGTCTGAAGGCTTCGCTAAGTAACTCCTGAGCATACCCAATGAGCGCAGATCTTAGCTCTAACTAGAACAAAAACAGCCAGGGAACTGTCATGGCTTCCACTTTTTGCTCCCAGTGTGTTATCAGGCCTTGGAGCCAGTTGAGAAGTGGAAGTGTTTGCATTTGTTTACATCTAATTAAGCCTCAGACTCTTCTTCTCACTATCAGTCTGCATGTGTTTGTTACCTAGATTGATAGCCCTGTGAGAGCAGAGCCTGGCCTTTAGAGCCTTCAGTTCCTTCCCTCCCTCTCTCCCTCCCTCCTTTTGGTTCTTCCTTTTCCCTCTCCTTTCCTTTAGAAGATTCTTTCTAAAACAAAATTGTTTTGTTTCAGAAACCTCAATGTCAACACACTAATTTACAAACAGGATATTTTGCATACTACCAGTGAAACAATAACAGCTAATAATTTTTATCACATGACATATTTAATAGATCCCTCCTGTGTGTCACTGCTCTAGGGGGCTTTTATGTGTTATCTCTTTTAACCCTCACAGCTAGCCTTTGAGGTGTATGCTGTTATTGTCCTCCTTTTACAGATGAAGAAACTGAGCCTTAGAGGCAGAAAAGGCTGCTAGAGTAGTGCTAAGGCAGGAATGTGAACCAGGCTAGTCAGGCTTCAGAATCCCAGTGTGAAACCACTAATGGTTCTTGTCCTTCTGGCTGTCCAGCCTAGGTAGAGCGAAAAAGGGACTTGCTAAAAGCCTCGCTCTCCAGTTTTCCCTGTGGTCCTGTGCTGCGACCACACGATCACAAGGTGACTCAGTGCCTTAAGAAAGTTCAGTTAAATTTTTATAAACCTTATGAAAATAGAGAGCAATGATTAACTTCCCAGCTGTTAATGTTAGCATTCGAATCTTCTTAGCCCAACCCCAGTTGGTGGGAAACACTCAATGAGTAACTGCTGAATAAACAAGGCCTGGATGTTATTTTCTAAAATAATTCCAGTTATTTTGTAATGTACTATGCATTTTATTGCATGGCAATGTGAAATGGAGCTCATTTAAAACATTTTTACCAAATAAGCAAATACTAAAGTTTTTGACTGTGAGTTTTTTAAATAATGATACCATCTTAAATTTTTATAATAGTTTCCTTTTAAAAATTGCCCCAGGTTTTATTCTTGTTTTGTTCAACTTACCTAGTCCAGTGCCTTTCACAAAATAGGGGCTCAAGTAGTAATTTTTAAAGTCAATTTTCAAAGAATTTTCCATATACTTTCTCATTTAATTCTTAAAAATAGCATCAAAATAAAAGCAAGTATTTATATGCCCATTTAAGAGGTCAGGAAACTGGAGACCAGAAAAGTTTCTTAGAAAAGATCATTTCAGGATATAAACAGCTTATAACTTTGAAATTGTTATTGTAAGCCAGAAAATTGTTATTGTGAGACTGTTTGTAACAATCACTCTCCCTTAAGTGATTCCTTTTAGTTCTAACTTACTTTATGACTGGTAAAAATAGAAAAAAAAAATTACAAAAAATTACATTATTTATTGGGTCCTTTCTATGTGCTAGTATCTTTATATGCATGATCTCCAGTGGTTTCTCAAAGCAACTCTATGAAATAGGTACTGTTCTTATTCAGCTTTACAAGCGGGAGAAAGGAGAGCGAGCAAGTCACTTATTTGCCCAAGTAAAATAGAACTTGAAGCTTGCTCCCTTTAGAGAATGAGCTCTTAGAACACTGGCTATTTACTATTTGTAGTCATCAAGGCCAAAATGGTTTCAAAAGCAGCATTAACTCACATTCTTGGAATACAGTGTTACAACTGTAGTGCCTATAACTTAACACTAGGAAGCAAACAACTGCTAGTTAGAGCTTAGTATGCCTGGATTTTGTTTACATGCACACATGAGGGTTCAAATTGCAAAATAATACACGTTTCTCTGAATGAAAGTGTGTATTCGATTCTTGGGTATATCACATGCTTTTTTTTTTTTAATTAAGTCTCATTTTTTAGAGCAGTTGTAGGTTCGCAAAAAAATTGAGAGGAGGGTACAGAGATTTCCCTGTCCCCACACACACATAGCCTCCCCACTATTGACATCCCTTCACCAGAGTGGTGCATTTGTTACAATTGATGAACCTACACACATGATGATCACCCGAAGTCCATAATTTACATTATGATTCCCTCTTGGTGGTGTACATTCTGTGGCGAGGACAAATGCATAATGACATATATCTATCATTATGGTATCATACAGAGTATTTTCAGTACCCCAACAATCCTCTGAATGCTCTTCCTATACATCCCTATCTAGCCACAATCCCTGGCAGCCACTGATATTTTACTGTCACCACAGTTTTGTCTTTTCCAGAATGTCGCATGATTGGAATCATACAAGATGTAGCCTTTTCAGATTGGCTTCTTTCACTTAGTAAAATGCATTTAAATTTCCTTCAAATCTATTTATGGCTCGTTAGCTCATTTATTTTTAGTGCTGAATAACATTCCCCTGTCTTGGATGTATCACAGTTTATTTATCCATTCTCCCACTGAAGGACATCTTGGTCGCTTCCAACTTTTAGCAATTATGAATAAAGCTACCATAAACATCTACATGCAAGTTTTTGAATGGACATAAGTTTTCAGCTTTTTTGAGTAAATATCAAGGAGCACAACTGCTGGATCATACATTAAGAGTATGGTTAGTAAGAAACACCCAACCTGTCTTCGAAGTGACTGGACCATTTTGCATTTCTACCATCAATGAATAAAAGTTCCTGTTGCTCCATATCCTCATCAGCATTTGTCAGTATTAGTGTTCTGGATTTTAGCCATTCTAATTAGGGTATAGTCATATATCATTGCTGTTTTACTTTGTATTT
>NW_011888822.1:4998823-5012275 GCF_000151845.1 Pteropus vampyrus | reverse complement strand
ATATCCTCATCAGCATTTGTCAGTATTAGTGTTCTGGATTTTAGCCATTCTAATTAGGGTATAGTCATATATCATTGCTGTTTTACTTTGTATTTCCTTGATGAAATATGATGTGGAGCATATTTTCATACACTCATTTGCCATCTGTATATCTTTTTTGGTTCAACTTGCTATTTTAAGATTCGAACTAGGCCAAGTTGCTCATAAACTAGTTTAAAGTAAGCACGAGTAATTATCGAAGAATTCTTAAAGAAAAGAACCATAATAAAGTGATTTCTTATTTCTGAGTATCACATCTGAACTTCAAGAAGAAACATGAAAACGGAGCAGCCACTTTGGAAAACAATCTGGCAGTTCCTCAAAATGTTAAACAGAATTACCATATGACCCAAGAGTTCTACTGCTAGGTATCTGCCCAAGAGAAATATAAACGTGGTCACACAAAAACTTGCACATACTTTGAGTTGTTGGATTCAAATGTCCACCAATTGATGAATGGATTAACCAAATGTGGTATATCGATACAGTGGAATATTATTTGGCAATAAAAAGTAATGGAGTACCGATACATGCTACAACATGGATGAACCTTGAAAATATGCTAAGGGGGAGAAGCCAGACACAAAAAGCCACATATTGTATGACTGTATTTGTATGAGATGCTAGAATAGGAAATACATAGATACAAAGCGCAGTTTAGTGATTGCCAGATGCTGGAGGGAGAGGGGAGATGGGGAGTGACTGCTAATGGGTACATGATTTCCTTTTGGGACAATGAAAATATTCTAAAATTAGATAATGGTGATGATTGTACAACTCTATGAATACACTAAAAACCACTGACTTGTATACTTTGAAAGTGTGAAATTTATGGTAGGAAAATTATATCTCACTAAAAAGTAATGTGTGGAGAAAAGATCAAAAAATATTTTGTATTGTGCTTTCCACAAGGATAAAATTTCATTATGTAGCCCATTCTGATAAAACTATTAGCAAAATGACATTGCAAATTTGAAACATTAGCTTCAATTCCATTATGCTAAAAGGTCATTAAAGGGAAACGTGGCTGATTTTCTTTGTATCCTAACAGTATGTGTCACTTGGGAGAAATCATTCCCTGTTATTAACAATTTCTGTTCAGAGGCAAGAGAGTTGTGTTCATATATAGGTTATAATTTCTATTTTCTTTTTCTTTCTTTTTTTTTTTTTTGATTCTCAGTAAAAACGTTCATGTGTTTGTAGTGAGTTATTTGAATTATTAAAGCTCATATCATTTTCAATGCTAAATTCAAAATTGCTTGCTAAAATGGTTAATGTGGTAGCAATTAGTTGGGCTAATTAGGTCACTAAATATTATCCTAACCCATTAGGATAAAAGGTCAGATGGATAAAAGACAGGGAAATATTATGTATTAAAAGAGGTTATCAATTCTGAAGAAGTCACTTTATTCTTTCATTTTTATGCTAATAAACTATACTGAATTATTTCTAGGAGACACAGGTTACTTGTAAATGAACCGTCTTCCAGGTATGTTAGAATTTACATGGATTATTCTTTGTTTGAAATCATAGCCTTAATTCATTTCATCTTTGTGATTTAAATAAGTGTTCCTTTTTTTTCTAGTTAGTGCCTTAATTCATGCTCTGGTTTTCCCATGCCCAAATCTTCTCCGATGTTTCTCTGAGACTACACATTTCTTCCCCTTAGGGGTCAAAAAGAATGAATTTTGTACAGTGTTTCTTCAGTGTTTTTCTCACTGCAGGTATACTTTTTGCTAAATAAATCCAATAAATCAAAATATTTACAGAAGACATTGAGGATTATTTACTTTTCACAAACTAAGTGACATACATTATTTTCGAAGCAGCGTTATTGAGATATAATTCACATACCTTACTATCCATCAATTTAATGTGTCCAATTCAGTGGTTTTTAGTGTATTCACAGATGTGCACAACCATCATCAGAGTCAATTTTAGAACATTTTTTTATCACTTGAAAATGAAACCCTGTACCCCTTAACCTGTCAATCCCCCTATGTCCCACCCACCTCCACTCCTAAACAACTAATTTACTTTCTGTCTCTATAGATTTCCCTATTCTGGATATTTCATATGACTAATCACATAATAGGCGGTCTTTTGCGACTGGCTTCTTTCACTTTATTTTACCAATAAAGTTTATCAAAAAGTTTTATAATCAAGAAGATTTAACAGTTTTAAACATAGATGCACTTTATAATAGAGCAGCAAAATACATGAAGCAAAAACATACAGAAAGGGAGAAATTGACCATTCAACAATAATAGTTGAAAATTTCAATACTCCGTATTCAATAATGGATAGACTAGCTAGGTGAAAGATCAACAAGGAAATAGGAACAACACTATAAACCAACACTATAAACCAAGGAAATAGAACAACACTATAAACCAACTGTACCTAAAAGATATCTATAGGATACTCTACCCAACAAGAGCAGAATACACATTCTTTCGGAGTATACATGATCCATACTCCAGAATAGATCATATGCTAGGCCAAAAAAAAAATTTTTTTTCAATAAATGTGAAAGGACAGAAGTAATACATAGTATCCTCTGTGACCACAGTAGAATGAAATTAGAAATCAATAACAGAAAAAAACAAACTGGGAAAAAAAATATGTGGAAAGTAAATAGAACATTTGTAAGCAACCAATAGGTCAAAGGAGAAGTTGTAAAATACTTTGAGATGAATTAAAATGAAGACACAACATACCAAAACTTATAAGATGCATCAAAAGCAGCAGTTAGAGGGAAATTTATAGCTGTAAATTTATAGATTCCTTTATTAAGAATGAAGAAATATCTCACTCAAATCAATAATCTAACCTTCCACTTAAAGACATTGAAAAAGGGAGTAAAAACTAAACCTAAAGCAAGCAGAAAGAAGAAACTAATAAGCAGGAATTAATGAAATTGAGAATATGAAAAAAGAGAGACTTTAAACATTTGAAATTTTACTATTATAATAAATATTTATAGAAGACATTAAACAAGGATTATTCGTTTCACAAAATAAGTAACATATTTCCTTAATGTATTAAAAAAACATCAATTTTCAACATGGCTTCTATACACCTGTTGTAAAAAGCTAATCTTTGTGAAAATATCCACCAGGTGCTCTCTTTTTTCCGATTTATATTCAATTTGGAAACTGTCAGTCAGACCATGAGTCCATTTCAATCCCCTCCTTTTGAGAAATCTTGCCTAATAGAGCACCATTTAGGGTGTTGGGCAAATCCATGCCTGATTCCTCTTACCACCACTTCCTGCTCCATGATGTTGGACAAGTTGCTCAATCTCTTTGGGACTTATTTTCCTCATGTGTGACAGAGAGGTTAATTTTCTCAGTCTGAGAGGAATTGTGAGATAATATACACAAAAAAGTTCAATGCCAGGAACATAGTAGGTGCTTGATTAGTATCTAGTGTGTAAACATTTATGATTTAAAAATGGAATGAGCGCCTAATTACCCAAATGGAATATGTATAGATATATGAATACATTTGAAAGAGAGACTTGAAGGAAAGAATCTAATGTTGAATCCTATGTACCAGGCTTTAGGCTAGTCATGTTACCTATAGCTGGACCACGTATATCTTGTTTGACAGTTTGGACTGATTTCACTGTTTTAACAACAACTAAAACACTCAACTTGGGCAAAATATACACACTGGCCTAAATTGATTGTTTTAGCAATAGGTTATAATGGCCAAATATTTGAGCCCGTCAAATACAAAACCAATTACAGTTTAACTTTGTTGGTAGTGTTCTGTATATTATTTACTGCTGTAATAAATTCTATTTCTTGTGTCTTAGGTAAGCCTACTTCTTAGTTGTATAATTCTGTTGCCTATTTTAGACTACAAACTAGTGGCTTTTGAAGGAGTTAAGAACAAGCCTCCCCAAGATATGCCATTTTGGCATGGGAGTTATTTTGAGCTGAAGGCAATTGAGACCCTGAAGGCTCACAAGAAATGTTTACCTCTTCCTTAAAGAATTTAAAATAAGGGCCTTGAGCATAATAATAATTGTCACCAGAAATGACTTTTTATGACCTGTGTATAGGGCAGACACTTAATTACTTAACATCTGCTGTTCTTGTCACCCATGACTTTTCTCTCCTCTGAAAGCCGAAGGTGCTTTACCTTCAACCTTTGCTCAGAATTTCACGTATACCTCATTTTAACTTTCTGTCTCTGAACCTTTCATGTATGTGTTAGGGTCTCTGACTCTCTCATGAATGTGGGGTTCCCATACCTATGTATGTAATCAAATTTGGCTATTTCCTCTTGTTAATCTGTCTCATGTTGATTTAATTATTAGAGCAGCCAAAAGAACCTATAAGGGTAGAGGAAAGTGTTTTTCTCCTTCACACATTAAAGCTTTAAAGCACATTTATGAGCTGATAGGCAAGATAACTGATTAAATTATGGTTTTACTCAAAAGGTATTTTGGCAGACATCTTTTTGCTTATTCTGTTTATTGTGTGATTGATGGCTATGAAATTGAATATTCTCACTAACAATACAAGCTGCAAGCCAAGTTTGAAACTAGTGCTTCTCAGAACATTAACACAAATATGAATCATCTGGAGATCTTGTTAAACTGTAGATTCTGATTTATCAGGTCTGAGGTGGGGCCAGAGAGTCTGCATTTTTAACAAGTTTCCGAGGGTTGCCAATGCTACTGGTCCAAGGACTTGCACTTTGAGCGACAAGATTGTGTGGAACCTTGGAGGGCCAGGCAAGAGTTGGAAATGAGTAGAGCTAATCTGTCATTATACATCATGGTCCCAACTGCCTGTTCATACTCTCTGAGTTTAGTCTGCTTTCTTAACTGAGCCCTGAAATAAGCTAATTAAAAAAATTCAGAGGCATCGAATAGCCGTGATTCTATTCTTACATTTTGTGTATTGTAATGATCAAACACAGTAATAGAATAATACCATGTCTACCTTGTTTCCATTTTCTATAGTTCCTTTTTATTATTATTAGCCTGCCCACCTCTCAGACATCTTTATATTGTATCTCATTGAATATCACAAGTGATGTACATGAAGCATCTCCGTTTCCATTCTTGAGGGCTCTATAGCTGCTTTTGGCTCTTATTGGATCTATGGCGAAGAACAATGAATGGAAATTGCTTAAATCCCAGCAAGACTTTTGTTACCAAATGAAAAGACTCATTTGCAATTGTTTTCATTAAACTCAGGCAGGCCTGATTTTTCTAATACCTTATATGAGCATTTACAGAAACTTCCAGGGAAGCTAATTTCAAGTCTTTAGTCGTTTAGAGGAGAGTGCAGATTGAGGTTCACGTGTAGAGTCCACAGTGTAGAGAACTTGATTTTGTATGTAATTTAACTACAGAGGTGGCATTGTAAGATGTGTCAGATTTGGTTCTTAATATGAAATAGATGTGGCTTGAAATGTGATACATACCATCTGATTTGTTACAGAACACAAAAATAGTCACAGTAAAGACAAGAGGAAAACGAGAAGCAGGAAATGGGGAGAAAGGAGTAGCCTGGCCGATGACGTGGCAGTGTTGAAAAGCAGCTTAGCAACAAAGGCCGTTTCTGCCTATGGTAACAAGACGGACAGCACAAGAGAAAAGAGGACCCACAGAAGAACAAAACGTTTTTTATCCTATCCACGGTTTGTAGAAGTGATGGTGGTGGCAGACAAAAAAATGGTTTTATACCATGGAGCAAATCTTCAACACTATATTTTAACTTTAATGTCAATTGTAAGTACATTCAAAAGAAGGTGATTTATGAGGTCCCTAAATGTGCTATTGGGGAATGGGTTTCCACACAGTGCTTTGGAGGATCATTCAGGGCTAGCATTGCAATGATTCGGGCAAGTGACTGAAGAGAACCTAAGATTATTTTATGATGACAACAATGGCCATCAATATCGAGTGTTTATTCTGTGTTAGACAATGTGCTTCTTATTTACAAGGCATCGTTTCTAAGCCTTTTTTTGGCAACTCTGCTGGGTAAGATTATCATCCCATTTCATAGGTAAGAAAACTGAGCCTCAGAGGAGTTAGATCACTTGCCTGTGGTCATGTAAAGCTAGTTAGTGGCTTAGAGACTATATGTGAACTTTGGCTTGTCCAGTGTCCAAAATATATGCTCTTTGTCTGACATATGAACTTGGACAGCCAGGTGTGGGTCTCCAGTAAGACTTTTGGATGCTGGTTGTGAATCAAAGTCACCCATGGAGCCTTTTAAAATGCATCTGCCTGCCTTTATCCTCTTCCTCAGGATTCTAAATAGCCTTGGGATGAGGCCTCAAGCACTAATCTCTCCCTTCACTTTTTTCTTCTCATTTTGAATTGAAAAAACGATAAATTTGCATACTTAAAAAAATCAAACATAGCAAAAGACTGTTGATAAATAACAAATGTCCTTCCCTACCCAAGCTCTCAGGTCCCTTCCCAGAGGCAGCCACTATTAAAAGTTTTTTTGCATATGTTTTTAAACAGTTCTGTCCAATAGAGATATAATGAAAGCCACATATATAATTTAAAATTTTCATGTAGCCACATGAAATAAAACAAATAGGTAAAATTAATTTTAGTAATGCATTTTATTTTATATTCAAATACTATTTAAAAAATTATTAATGAGATTTTTTTTTTTTGTCATACTAAGTCTTCAAAATCCAGTATGTTATACTCATAGCACATCTCAATTTGGGCTAGCCAAATTTCAAGTGCTCAGTGACCACACGTGGCAGCACATATAGGATAGCACAACTCTGGACATTTCTTAAGCATATATGTATGCATATACAACTTTTTTTCAGACAGACATGGAGCACTGTTCTATACTGTTTTACACATTGCTTTTTTCTTGAACTATTAGCGATTGTTCCTTACAGCAGCCCCTATGATCTTGTCCTTATTCATATTAAGCCTCAGCATAGTATTCCTTTTAATGGACTGACCTTAGTGTATTTGAACCGTAATCTACTTTTAACATATTCTACAAATGAATGTAAAAAAACAACCATGTTTGGAAACATTGCTTTGGAGTTTCTTCTTCCCTCTCTCTGGCCTATGGTTCTCCTTCTTTCCCTTCACTGTGAACCAGTCTCCCCTGCTCCCCACCTCACAGCCCAATCTGCCTCCCCTCTGCCCTCCCGTTACCCGTCTTCTCCATGCTCAGTCCCATGTGCCCATCCCTCTCCTGTCCTGGAACAGAAAAAGAAAAACCTATCAGACCTTGCAGGCTCAACAACATGTCTACCCCATAAATTCAGACCTGTCATAAGAATTTCAGTTGTGAGCATGGACTTTGGATCAAACACATAGGTTTAGAGTTCTGGCTCTGCTACTCACCACTGTCTAGTCTTGGATGAGTTACTTAATTTCTCTGAGCCTTAGTTTCCTCATTTCTTGAGCAGAGACTAGAATAACACCTAGCTATAGGACTAAATGCAAATGCATATGCAGTTTTCAGCAAGGATCTAGTCCACAATAAGCATTTAATGAATGTTAGCTCTCATAATTAACAATAATAATGGGAAAAAAAAATAGGTTACCAGGTTGCAGAGAACACAAATGTGTGGTAAACATGAAAAACGGCAAAAATGTATTAGCAAAAATGTGGACAATGTGAGATTCCAAAATTTGGCAATCTGAGACTTCAGCTGGGATGAAAGAGCTTGGTCAAAAATTAATATCTAGTGTTTTGGCATAGAGAACTATTAAATGGTGCGGCCATGCAATTCGCAAAGAAAACACCTTAAAATTCAAATTCGTTAGTATTTATCATTATTTAAAACTGCCATCTATGAATTTTACAAAGAGACTTTTAATAAATGTTTGTCGAATACATGAAAATTTAAAACTAAAAACTCATATGTTGCATGAAATGTAAAAAGAAGTGGAACCCCACGTAAGAAGTGAATTGCTTATTGCTTACACGGAGTTCACAATTAACTTTGAAAAATTTATCTCGGTTGCAGGTAGCCTCTATCTATAAAGACCCCAGTATTGGAAATTTAATTAATATTGTTATTGTGAACTTAGTTGTGATTCATAATGAACAGGTAATAAAGTTTTTTTCTTCTTTCTTCTATCTGTATCCGAAATGGCATATCTAGTTGGTGTGGGTACAACGGACCAACCATAACTCTTTTCTGTATTTAGGAAGGACCTTCCATATCTTTTAATGCCCAGACGACATTAAGAAACTTTTGCCAGTGGCAGCATTCAAAGAATTATCCGGGTGGAATCCATCATGATACTGCTGTTCTCGTAACGAGGTATGTGAATTTCTTGTTCCTCAAATCTCTCAGTTTCCAGGAAAGGTGATGGGATGAGATTGTATATTCCTGGCAGCCAGCCCCTAATACAAGGTTTTTCAACCTCAGCACTATAGACATTTCGGTCCAGATAATACTTTTTTGGGGCGCTGTCCTGTGCACTGCAGGTTGTTTAGCAACGTCCCTGGTCTCTACCCATTACATACAAGTAGCACTCTCCCTCCTCTCTGTTGTCAAAACCAACAATGTCTTCAGACCAGACAGGTTTCCAGATGCTCTCTGGGGTCGGAGGCGGGGAGAGATGGGTGGGATACAGAATCACCCCTGGCTGAGAACCAGTAACCAATAGGTGCCAAGTAGTCAGTAAAGAAGTTAGGCAGGCCTGAAAGGAAATGCCCTTAGAGCAGGAGCAGCTGCTATTCAGATTGCTACTATGCAGCATATGAGCCCAGTGTTGCCAACTTTTATGATTTTTGGAGAAGTCAGAGATATGGATTTTTATTTTGTGTGAAATCTACTAGCTCAAAAATGTTTAAAAAGCTGTACAGGGCAACGAAGAGGTTACACTGGCCTAGTTGTGCTGCTTGTCATTCACCTCTGATATGGTCACAAGCATGCACTCTTAAACATAACTGAAAGGCATTTAGAGCCCATTCAGGAATGTTTGTTAAGAAACTAGAATCACTTCCTCTATGGTATGAGGAAAAATCCTGGTTGGAGAGGTTTTTGCTTGCTCTGTGGCCACCCCTCAGGCAGAAGACAACCTTTCAAAGTAGCTCTTTATCCTTAGATCAATGATTCCCAAACTTTTTGAGTTGCGAACCCCTGGCCTTATTAGTTTGCTTTTTGTAGTCCCCTTCCCTGTAGTGGGTGATGTTGTGAATTCCTAGAAGGCTCTATAGTGTTTACTTGTATTGACATTTACTCTTTGGTGTCGTCAAGGCCCTAAGTCTGCTTTGCTTTCAGACAGGATATCTGCAGAGCTCATGACAAATGTGATACCTTAGGTGAGTCTGCTGTATGTATCCTCTGTGACAACAACAGTTTACTACATGTTTTTATTTCAAGCCACAATTGCTTTTTAAAGTAAATTCTTGTTTGTTTGTTTGTTTCCCATTCTAATAGGTCTTGCTGAACTGGGAACCATTTGCGATCCATACAGAAGCTGTTCTATTAGTGAAGACAGTGGACTGAGCACAGCTTTTACAATAGCCCATGAATTGGGCCATGTGTATGTTTTCTTTCCATATTTTTATTTAATTCAGAGTGACCTAAAACTTTTCTTCCTTCACAATAATGAACATTTACTTGACTTTAAAGGGAGAGAGATACTTCCCAAGTCATAGTAGAGTCTGACTTTGATTTCAGAAAGTTGGGTAAATGCAGTGCACCCGCTTTGGCTGTAGCTCATGTATATCTTTGATTTAAATGTACAAGCTGTCTCTACAAAGTCTAATGCTCTCCTTTCCTACTGGGAATTGGGGAAAGGGGGCTTTTCCAAACCATCCACTGAAGCAGAGGGGATATCAGCTAGGAGAAATTTTCTGACTTAACATCTTTGCCTAGGACAGTCCCCCATCATTGGCCTGGCTCACGGAGTTTTCACAAATCAGATCATTCTTGATTCTAATTATACAAGTCTATAATTCAGACATTTGACCTCACGGAACAGTGATAAGTCTTCTTTCAGAGAAGAGAATGAACAAAGATAGAGCAAAGAAAACATTTGCTAGTTTTGGCCACTTAGTAGTCATTATGAAACTGGCTTTTCCTTTTTGTTCTTTAGAGACAGAGCATGGTTAGAACAGGTGGCAAACAGTGTAAATTTCCCAGAAATTATTCTGATTTTTGATCTCTTATTTTACTGCTAGAATTATTAAATCGCTTGTACTATATCTTTTTGAAATAATTTTCTCAGAAGATGTCACTAATATAATAATATTTGTATATCAATTTGTATGTCAGCTGTTAACTTTATAGCTAAAATTATCTACTGAGCAAGCTTTTTCATTTACCAGTTTTTCGAAGGCACCTATGTGCAATGTTCTTTGCTAGGCACAAAGCGAGATGCATATAGAGAAATATCTCCAATTCAGTTCAACATATAATGAGTATATTTTAAAGCTAGTACCTTTCAAGCATATTTTAAAAACACATCTTTTCTCCAAAGGAAATACTGTCAGATGCCCAATCTTTAGAATACAAAAAAGGCTTGCCTTTAAATGAAGAAGTTGTGTTGGGCCAAGGTCCTGATTTGTCAGCTTCTTCTCTTTTTGGTTTCTGAAATGCTTTCATGAAACTCAAGGATTTCTTGGAACTCAGTTTGAAAACTACAGATACTGCCAGTATTCCCAAAGCACAAAGGCTGTAATGCTAATTCCAAAAGAATGGTCTGTGAAAAATAAAAAAGAAGTTTTACAGCCAAGCGATTTAAAAAAAAAAAAAGTTTTCCTAGTCTATCCCTGCTTGGAGTCACAAGGCTAAATGGTATAAAGTAAAGGCTCTGACAAGTTCTGTATTAACCTGTTGGTTTTGTTTAACTCAGTTTCCCCAAATTCATTTTAACAGAATCTTTTAGGGATTTTTTTTTTCTTTTGCATAAAATTTAGTAAATTCCTTTAGAATTTTAAATTGGAGAGTAGATTTGCCCATAAAGAATAAGGTAACATTTCAACAGGGCAGCTATTCCTATCCCAGGAATGGACTAGGAAAAGTTACAGAGATAGGAATATATTCAAAGGGCAGAGAGTTTGTGTGATTAACAGATTAATATTTTCCACGAATATATGGCTAAGGAAAGTACACTAAAGAAATATAGTTAATTTCCTGTTAATTTCTTTTCATCAGGAACTTATAAACTCCTTTTAGATAGCCAGTTTATAAAGGTGACATTTTAAGGAAAGTGAGAATTTTAAGTAGCAAAAACTAAATATTTTCAACTATAGAGAAACCTCAGTGCACAATCAACAAACATCCCTACCCCCCAAAACAATTAACCATATTTTTAGCATTGTTTTAGGAGCTTTTATTTATATTATTTTCCTTAATCATATCCCAGAGGTAGATATGATTGTTTCTCTGTGTTTGACTTAGTGCTATTAAATTGCCCAAAGTCTAGTAGCTAATGCTGGAGTACCAACCAAAGATGCTTGTTGGGTATCAGCATCATAAGACAGAAATCAGCTGGGAACCAGATACCCAAGTTCTAGACTGAATTGTTTTGCATTCTCTTTGACTTGAGAAAATGTTTGCTGTTTTCCTACCTGTAAGGTGGGGATAATACACATATACCCCATCTCAAAAGCTTCAGGAAGTGAAAAGTGAAATTACTAGTGAATGATGTGAGTTGTTAGTTAAAGAAAAGTATATTACTAACTTATGAATGAATTGTTTTTGTTTTGGTGCTTTGTCTCATATAGTTAGGTTTGCTCATATTTTAAGGAAAGTGACAATCCACATAAGTCCAATGAACTTTTTAAAAATTAAATGTTAAGTTGTAACAGTCATGACTTTCTGATAATATAAAATCCAAAAGCTGTTGGGAGCAAAAAGCAATTGTTCTCCTAACTGTTGAGCATCACTGGATGCTTCACAAACAGTTTCTATATTCTCGTACCAGGTTCACAGACACACAGAATTTAAGAGTTAGGAAGGATTTGGGAGGTAATTGAGTCTGTACTGAATACAGAAACCTTTACGTAGTATTTCTCACAAATCTTCCACAACTTGTCTAGCAAGAGGGAATACAGTTTATATATATTCCAAAATAAGGTTTTGGAATCAGACAGAAGTGGATTCCAAACCCAGTTTCTCCATCTTAGTAGCCTCGTGACCTTAATCAAGTAATTGAACCTCTATGACTCCGCTTCCCTATCTGTAAAACATGGATGGTAATAGTACTATTCATTGGGTCAAAGGAGTAAATGAAATAAAGCATATAACACATTTACTGCCTGGTATGTCGTAAATGCTAAAAAATTTTGATTATTTTGTTTAGTAAGTACTTAATGAATATTTCTTAGTATCTAGCCCCTGCTATGAGCAAATGTGCCTGACATTTGAATAAAAAGAAGTTTTCTGTTTATATGATGAAATAAACTGGATTTTGTCAAGTTATGGTAGGGCTAGGGAGTAAATACCAACTCCTTTGTACCACAGTGAAACAAGCAACTAACAAATATTTGAATGCTTTGCTGTGTTGGGTGTGTCGACATAGGTAGTATACTGACTACGCAGCTGAGAACTAGAAACCTGGGCAGCCATTCTTTTAAGAAAATGAACTCTTAAGCATTAAGAAGTACTTTTAATTTCAAGCAAGACAGTTTGAGTTTCTCCATCTCACAATTTCCATCACACATTATTCCATCTGGCAATTATTCCAAGGCCCAAATTTTTAAAAGAAAAAGAAAACTAAACAGGAAGAGAAATTAATGGAATGTACTTCAAAGACTTTTATCACAGCTTTCACTTTTATATGAAGCAAGAATATGAAGACACACTTGTGTCTGACTCACTTATTTCCATGTTTCAAGATGAACTCGTGAAGGAAATTCCTCCCTAAATGCTAAATTAATCATATGCATGAATTTTGTGATTAGGGAAAGCCATCCAGGGAAGACAGCCACTCCGAGCTTGTTACCCAATGGTAATAATTACTTAAGCTGAGAATGGCACGTAAATCGTAGAATTGACGTTTCTGGATTGAGAAATGTTTCCTATCGTTTTTTTCTCACTTTCTCTGGCTTAGCCAAGAATGGCAAATATGTATTAATGCTGCTGCTGAATCCCCTCCCAAGCACAAGAGGACATTGGCACTCCATCACAGCCCTCTCTGGAGGTTGGGGTGAGGGTGGGGGACCTGGATTAGTTAAAGAATCCTTTTCTGCTCAACTTTTCAGGAAACCAGTACCAGTCGATTGGCACTGGCATGAAGCATAAAACTATTTGCTGTCTTTGAGTTAGCCAGTTGAATTGGCATGCCTCTGGTTTCCATGCTTGCAGCCTTCCTTAATGGGTATCATGCATGAACTTTTTGTACCTTTATAATGATATACCTACACAGTTCTGTCGTTTGTCAACTTTACCTGAAAAGGAGGAGATGCCAAGACCCACAGTGAGCCTCTTATT
>NW_011888822.1:4996424-4997766 GCF_000151845.1 Pteropus vampyrus | reverse complement strand
CTCTCTCTCTCTTTCTTCCCCCCTCCCTCTCCGCCCCTCTCCCTGTCTCTCCCTCTCTCTATTTCTCTCTCTATTTCTCCCTCTCCCCCGCCACTTCTCTCCCTCTCTCTCTGTCTCCTTCTCTCTTTTCTTGTTTTATTTTTTAAGCTTCCTGCTAGACTATGCAAAGATCCAATTACATTATACAATATCCCTCTGTCACAGATTTATTGCTTTTCTCTCCCAGAAGTACTAAAGGTTAAGTGATTGTCCTAAGGTCACTGGGCATATATTTCTGCAACCAAAGGGAAGAGGGGGCTTTATTAATCAGAATTCACTGAGTGTGAATTTTGCAGAAGTGTTTTTAGAAAAATCAAAGAACTGGAAGGTTGCTATTTTTTCTCTTTAATCAGATGGCCTAAGGTATTTCTTGCTATAGTTGTTGATTCACTCACTCATCTATTCAGCAAACATTTTCTAAACATCTGTTGCTTTGGACACGGCCCTAGGCTTGGATGAAAAAGACACTGTCTTTGCCCCTAAGAAGCTTAAAGTCTCTTGGAGAACATGAAAAAGATCACTGCCACAAAATGACATAAATGATCTAACAGATACGTATTTCCTACTGGTTATGCTGTATGCATAACCATTGGTCCACAAACATGTAGACACCAAAAATATAACTTCAGCTTTTAGACTTAACCTTGGTTAAAAAGAAAAAAACAAATATAAGAAAGAAACTATTCTCTCTACCATTAAAATGGCAGAATGGCCTTCACTTTCATCTGGAAGAATTGACAAGTCTCATTTCATTCATGTCTCTCACCATCTGTATTTTTTTGCTTTTCATAGCACTGGTTACGGAGAGTGTTTGCTTAACGAACCTGAATCCAGACCCTACCCTTTGCCTTCCCAACTGCCAGGCCTCCTTTACAACGTGAATAAACAATGTGAATTGATTTTTGGACCAGGTTCTCAGGTGTGCCCATATATGGTAAGTGTTTGGGGCTGTTCCTGCCCTTACGAATTGATTCTGGACTTCTTTTTATTCATAGTTTTCCATTAGTTTCTCACTGTAATATAAACTGCTCATGAAAAGGTTGAGAATGGTCCATTGTATTTTAATGATAATAGTAATAACAATGATGGTGATAAACAGTAATAGTCCTCGGGGTCAGATGGTGCTCTACCAGCACTTTCTCATTTCACTCTCATGACAGTTCAAAAGGTAGATGCCATTATTGTTTTCATTGTACAAGTGGGAAAGTGAGACTCAGAGAGGACAGAGTTACAGAGCTAGTAATGGCAGAACTCGGACCTTTTCTCTCCTTGTCTCCTTTCATGCCCATGGACCTGTCTTGGT
>NW_011888822.1:4969312-4996374 GCF_000151845.1 Pteropus vampyrus | reverse complement strand
CTGCCCTTACGAATTGATTCTGGACTTCTTTTTATTCATAGTTTTCCATTAGTTTCTCACTGTAATATAAACTGCTCATGAAAAGGTTGAGAATGGTCCATTGTATTTTAATGATAATAGTAATAACAATGATGGTGATAAACAGTAATAGTCCTCGGGGGTCAGATGGTGCTCTACCAGCACTTTCTCATTTCACTCTCATGACAGTTCAAAAGGTAGATGCCATTATTGTTTTCATTGTACAAGTGGGAAAGTGAGACTCAGAGAGGACAGAGTTACAGAGCTAGTAATGGCAGAACTCGGACCTTTTCTCTCCTTGTCTCCTTTCATGCCCATGGACCTGTCTTGGTGACCTTTATTATAGGGACTCTTCTAGATTCAGTAAAGGTAATTCTTGACACAAACCTGTTTCACTGTTTTAGCTTGTTAAAGCTGTGTCCTGTAGCCACCTGGGGCTTCAAATTATTTTTGGTGGTAGCTCAGCAGGTAGGTGTGTGATATTTTGATTGATGTGTTGTGGACACTTGGACCAATGAGATGATACAATAGTAATTAGGTTGCAGATGAGCAGAACTCTGCCTTTTTGGGGTGCCCCACTCTATCCCTTTGGCTGTGTGTTTATTTGTTTTGCTAGGAGAAACTTTAGAGATAGCATGGTGAATTGGAAAGTACCATGATTCTATGGAAATGATAAAAATTTTAGAGTAAAATTGATCCATGTTTATATTCATTTCTGCATTATTCATGATAGTAAACATTAGTAATAATTCAAATGCACAGCAATAGAAAGGTTAAACAAATTATGATGTCTCCATTTAGTGGAATATTATACAATAATTAAAAATGAACTACATGTGATCCTGATACATTTTTTAAGAACAGAATAAATAATTATTTTGTAGAGTATGTCCTCAACTATAAAAAGGAGGAGGAATAACTACGGAAAAGACTAAGTAGTTTGAGGCTTTTTTCTATTTAAAAAAATAAATTATTAGTACCTTCTGACTATTTCTTTTATGAGCATCATTTAGTTTAATAATTAGGAAAAAAGCCTTTTTAAAATGTGTCCTGAAATAGAGCTAAATATATCAACTTGGGTAAATCTAAAAATTATAGTGTGTGTGGAGGGGGGAAGCAAGTTGAAAGATAAATCAGTGTATCGTGAAATGCTAAATACATTGTTTATAGTTGAAATGCTATATGTTATTGGTAGATAATTATACATTTGTAGTAAAAGAAACGGGGATGATGAAATGATGCCCACCACTGAGGACAGTGGTCACCTCTGGGAGAAGGGGAAGGGATTGGGATTGAGGATGAGTGTAGCAGGCCTTCAGCTGTGCCTGTGAAGTTTCCTTTAGTTGGATGGTGGGTACACGGGTATCCATTATGTAACTGTTTGTACTTTTTGTATGCCTGGAATATTTAACAATGTTATGTCCCTTCTTTCCTCTGAAAACCTCCCAACACCCTAGAAAAGAGTCATCATATGATTGTGGTATTATATATGACCTCTAGAAGAAAAACTAGTTTTGCTGTCAAGCCAAACCTAATCTCCAGTCACAGCTCATCACAAACCTAAGCTCCCATTGGACAATTCTGGTGTGATAGTGAGCATGCTCCATTGTCTTTGTTCCTCAGTGTTCTCATCTGTAACACAGGGAGGTGTTACTGAGGACCGGATGACACCATGTGTGTTTTTGATTTACAGTAGCTCCCCTTTTACACCAGGCATAGTGTGTCTCATGAGCTGCTCTTTATAGCCTTTGGAATATTTTATCATTTATAATACCAAGAAATAAAATCCCTTTTCAATCTATACTACATCATCGGCAAAACATTAATCGACAGAAATCCTTGCCTTGTTTGATATCATCTAATCACATTGTCACTGAATTGTCATTTAACTGAACAGATGCAGTGTAGACGACTCTGGTGCAATAACATGGATGGAGCACACAAAGGCTGCCGGACTCAGCACACTCCCTGGGCCGATGGGACCGAATGCGAGCCTGGAAAGGCAAGTAACGCCCTAACCCTTCCTTCTGTCTTGGGGCAGAAATGGGCAGCGTTTTCGCTATAGGCTCAGTCACCACTGTTAGAACGTAAGTTAGTGCAGAGTGTTTCAGCATGAATAATACTTTTTTTGAGAAAAGAGTTTCAGCTTCCCTACTGAAAATTGTGAAAATGTAGCATCATTGCATAATATTGATATGAGAGAAATAGCTGCCACTATTGCCTCTATTTCAAGACATACTTTTTTGATTTTAACCTTTCTAACATTCCAGTGTGCTTTTCAACTTACGGGTACATTTAATGTGAGGTAGCATTTCTTTTTCTCCTGTCTCTTTTGGGGGTGACACTGGAAGTCTATTATTAAGTTGGGGAAGCCTCTCGAAATCAAAGAAATGCAGAAATACAGTAATCTTAACTGTTCACTATTGGGATACTAGGCTTTTCCCAATCTGTGTTTGTCCCTTCAAGGAATGATGATGTCACCTGGGATATAACCAAGTCTAAATTCTGAGTTGGTTATCATGGCTTTCACTTATGGGTTAGTAATCAAACAAAATCTGCTACTCGCAAGGCCCAATGATAACAGTGTCCCACGCATCTAGGAGTACGATTAAGGCAACCTTCTTCACCTGGTGTCCATCTGAAAAAAAAAAAAACAAAAGCTACTGTGTTAAAGTCACCATCATCATCATCATCATCACCCAACAAAATTGGTTACAAAATATTTGAGATTTTAGGCCTGATTTTTTTTAATCCATACAGAAAATGGCATTCTTCGCTTATCAGTGATGCAATCCCTAGACTATATTCTGAGTCTCTTGTCATCCTTACATATATTTTTTCCATCCTCTCTCTTCTTCCCATGTCTACTTTATTCACTTTTAATATTTTATTCTCATCTCACTTCTTTTTCTTCCACATTACCTTGTAGAATCAACAGCACCCAGAATGTTTTCATTGAAGGGGTCCTAAAGAGATGACAGGACTTAATTCTCCTTTCCCCAGTTGTATAGATAGGGAATAGAAAAAAACAGTGACCTGCCCAAGATCACACAGTTCGTTTAGGGCAGAGTCCCTCAACACCTGAGACCCTCCCCTCTCTAACTTCCTCCTCCCTTTCATCTGAAGGGGCCAAAGGGTACTGGAGTTGCCCTAACTCAAACTTACTGAGCTCCTTCGGTTTCCAGTGGTCAAACAAGAGGACTAGTGGTTTTTTCACTCATCTCTCAGGGTAGTTATAAAGTTACATGAGCGGGAGGGTATAAAAATTATTTGAAAAACATAAAGTTTAGTACAAAAAATTACAATGAAGATGATTTTATACTTGACTTTACTTGGTGACTAAGTCAGCTAAAGTTATCATTTCTCAATGGCTAGGACCTCAGCAATTGAGTAGACATCCTTCCTCAATAACAGCCTCACTGAAACTGCATACAGACATAGGTCTAACGGCTTTTGCACCTTTCGTTAGCTTTAAAAGAAATATATCTCTTTGGCCAGAGTGAATTTTGCACTTTTTGCAAGACATTTAACTCAACGTATTGATGGCCGGAAGACCATAGATTTGAGTGGGAATATGGTTCTTAGGTTCCATGGCAGCCATTAAGAATTCACTCGTTACAAAATAAAGTGGCCTCGGAGTCCTTCTAAACACAATGACCCAGGCAGCTGATTCCAGTTGATGGGAGATGACAGTAGTCATGATACCCAGTTGATGACTTGGTTAGTTGGCTTGAGTTAGAGCCAGCCAACTATATTATTTAAGTCGAAACTGTTTAATCTTAGAAAAATCACTGGTATTGTGTTGTGGTCCTTAGCCAATATAACACACCCACCTAATATGTCTATTTCTGGCACATGTTATTGCTAGAAAAACCATAATAAGAATTCTCAATACTTTAATGAAATGAATTATATTTAGTAAAATTGTCATGAACAGGCTACCAAGTACCATGTAGTGATATGGTATGCCAGTCAATCTTGGAAAACAGAAGAACTCGGGAGCGTGTCTATTGTGTCTTTTTCTAATCTTCTGTTTTTATAATAGAAGCAGAAGATAAGGGATTGCAGGGTAATGTTATACCTGAGGGATAGGGAAATTCGGGAGATCTTTCAGAAGACTTTTTCAATGTATGTTTGTGTTCAGCAAGAGTTAAGTAAGAGACTTCAAGGCATTCCAAAGGGCAGATTTCAGGACAATTTCAGAGAAGCAACTCTGGAGAGAAAATGATAGGTACATTTTAAATCATGTTTTAAAAAAGTGGCCAAGTCTAGCAGCTTTTATTAAAGATGTGGATATGTGTGTGTTTATTTCCCTGGAGAGTATTTTATGCATTTTACAAATGCCAGGGATGGTGGGTACGTTGGCATAGAAATTCTTTGTCTTTTCTCTCTCTCTTTTTTTAATAGAATTGGCAGAAAAGCCATATGCCTTTTTCTCTAGCAAATTTGAATTCCCTTTGCTGAGGGGTTAATTTCCTTTTTCCTTTCTCTTCTTTCTGCCCTGCTCCCTCAGCAGTAATCTGTCTTGGCTGCTGACACGATGTTATTTTGATGAATGACTCTCTAATACTTCTTTATTTTCTCCATTCTCTTGTTAAGTCCATTAACATTTTCATTTCAACCATGTTTATGAGCCTGAGGTTTGAAACTTTTGTTTTAAGCCTCCTTGAGACAAAATGGATCCACAGGTCCCTTTTCCAACCTCTTTAAAAAAAGAGACTTGAGGGTTGTTTAGGTAAAATATCATTTAAATGGTTCTGGACACTTTTAGGAAAGGCTCACTATATTTTGGCTTGGACGCCACAGGCCACTTAATGTTTTGTTATGATGTAACGGTTCTTCCAGTGTGCAATTATTGTTTGTCAAATTGCTTGGTAAAATAGATTATCTTGATACATATTTGCCAAATAGCCCTTATTTCTAGCCTCTGTCAACTCAGGCACTTCCTCTACTCCCCTGAGATTCTTCCTCTCTTTTGACCCATCAGTGGTCATATCAGTAAGACATGTTTTATTTGCAGACTAGTTTTGAATTAGAATTTTTCTTTTAAAAGGGGGCCATATGAAGACATCTGAGTGCAGTGCTGAATGACAGCACTGTGGTAAACCTATGTTCTCATTTCGCTCTGAAGTTTATGGTAGCTCTTAATGAGAATTATGGTCACTTTGGAATGTGTTTGTTGTGAAGGTAGAGTCTATAGAGTAGAGAGATCAACTGAAAACTGAAGACCTAAGTGTTAAGAGGAAAATAATATATTTCCAGGTAACTTCTCAATATTAAACTCCATGAATAATCAGAGGAATTTTCTCCTTACTTCATTGAATTTGTAAAGTGTGTATCTGACACCATGACTTGAAGGCTGAATTTGGGCATCAGCTATGACTTCAATTATATATTAACTGGAAATTTTGTTCAGGTCAGACCCAATTATAGTAGTATAAGCAAACTGGCTCTTTTTTCTGATACCAAAAACTCATTCAGAGTTAGACAGGTTATGGAGCTGTTGTGGCAGCTCCACAAAATTATCAGAGACCCAGGCTCCTAATTTCTTTATGTTCCACCATCATATGCAAAGAGTTTCTTCCTCAAAGTCACAAAATGGCTGCTGCAGCTCTAGCCATCAAGTCTGAATTGCAGGCAGAATGAAGCCAAAGGGCAAAGAACAAAGGGGCAAAAGAACCTTCCCAAGAATCTCACCCAATGAATGCTGCTGACATCTCTTTGACTACTCTTACCTATACAAGGATCTGAGGAAATATAGTTTCTGTTACCAAGGACGAAAGAGAGAATGGATTTGGGGTGGACAACTTAGAGTCTGAGCATACTTAACCATTTCGTTAATTTGCTTTTGTTTTAAATTTCAGTCTTTATTTAGATGTTAAAAATTGTTACCATTTGCTCACAACTGAGAGGCAGCATGTGTCACAGTTTCTTAACTGTGCACTCTTGAGTCAGGTTGTGTATGGTTCAGCTCTGCCCCTTACTGAGGTTTGGCATCAACCCCTCTGTGCCACCATTTTCTCTTCTGTAGAAATGGGTGTGATAATAGTCCCTACTTCATAGTGTGCTGTGAGAATTAAGTACGTTTGTGTGTGTGTGTGTGTGTGTGTGTCTAATGCTTAGAACAGTGTCTGACAAATATTAAGTGCTGTGTAAATGTTTGCCATTATTAAATTAACTTTATTTAAGTCTGGGCCCCTATGTGCTCAGCTGTGTACTAGGTGCTTTAGACACACTAGCTCATATTATACTCAAGACAACGTTAGTAGGTAGGTCTTCATTTTTAATTTTTGGAAGCCAAGTTCAGTGACTCACCCAAGGTCACATTGTCTGTGGAAACTAGAGTTTTGCCTGCTAAGTTTTGTCCCTGCACCATCCAATGTGGCAGTCATTAGCCACACGTGGCTAATGAGTACTTGAAATGTCAGTCTGAACTGAGATGTGCTTAAGTGAAAAAACATACCAGGTGTTGAAGACCTAGTACAAAAAGAGAGTGTTAAAAGAAACTCATTTATAATTTTATATTGATAACATATAGAAATGTTTCAGATCTTTTAAGCTAAATAACATATTAAAATTAATATCAGGTTTTTCTTGTTTAATGTGGCTTCTAGAAATTTTTTAATTTGTTTAAATACATGACTCAAGTAACATTCTTATTGGATAGTGGTTCTCTAGACCAAGCTGCTTCTCTCATTTATTTTTATGTGTATATGTTCAAGAATGTTGTAGAGACAAACATAAAGCGATCAGAGAGTGATGTGGTCGTCTCTGCCTCTGCCCACATTTCTTGAATATGGAGTTGCTCAGGATTTTTTGGAGGCAGAACCTTTTAAGCCTCCTCCAAATAGCCCTAGGAAAGAGACATGGCCTCAGATACTCTAAGGGGATAATTACAAGGAAGAAGGTACAGCAGAATAGAGAAAGCTTAATTGCACTCTCTAAATAATTGTTTACAAAGCCAGCCTGTTTATACTGGGACCTTTACCACCTGCCCCTTATTTGTCCACTTTCCCTGAATAGAGCCCCACCCCCTGGCCTTTGGGGCCCTCTGCCTCTTCCCTATACGTCTGTGTTCTCCCTGCGGATAAATCACAGCAGAGCCACTAGCTCTGCTTCAGAGATCTGAGTGAGCCGCGGGGCGTCACCCTCCTGCCGCCGCTGCTGCCACTCTTCCTTTGTCCACTGCTCAGTGACCTCAGCTTTGTGTAAGGGCCTCATACCCCAACAATGGCAGAGGGTTGAAAGGGGCTTCTTGACTCTCTTGTCCTGCTGAGGACTTTTATTTTTTGTTTTGTTTTAAACATCATGGCCTTCTTCCTGCTCCAGGTTGGAGATCCAGGTTGGAGAATGTGAAACCATTAGTAATAAAAAAGCAATAAAGTTTAGGGCTTTCTGTAATATGTCCATTTTGCTTTAGTGTCATCCTGTGTGCCTTGGTGGAATGAGTTTATAGGAATCATGTAACAAGGTTTTTTCTTTCCTGTTTAATTAAAACTGGGTTTTCAAATCCATGGGAAGCAATAAAGCATTATATTTTAACAGGCTTGCCACGTCTCTGGGCCTAGTTAGTAGAGATTTGCTATGCCAATGCAGTAACTCATTTTGGCCCTGTCTATAACCAGTCTGCCCATTTTCACTCCTCATTTCTCTAAGTAAACTAATTGAGCATCTTGAGGCTGGCCATTGGAGTTACCCTGACAGCCTGGAGTCAACCACTCATTGGCCAGTTTTATTCAAGCAAGTTGTAAGTTCCTTAACAGCCTACGGTCAATAAGTATGAGATTACAATCCCTATAGTTTCAGCCATTCACATGGATGATGAAATTGCAGCATTTCACACCAGCACAAGGAAAACAATTAAAGTATGATGTATTTAAAAGAACAGTGGGCCTACAATGTCTCATGCACCGAGCTCTCCCTCATTGTTCCCCTTATTAAATACAGCACTGCAAGTTTGGATTTTGTGTTCCCAAAGAAATGGAGGCCCCCGTGACTGATGGATCCTGGGGGAGCTGGACCCACTTTGGAACCTGCTCAAGAACATGCGGAGGGGGCATCAAAACTGCTATTCGAGAGTGCAACAGACCAGAGTAAGTCCTAGAACTCATCACTATTATTATTGTGATAGTAGGAGTGAAAATGCCTAGAGGGAATAATTTAGCTGGAGGCAGATGAAGAGCTCTTTCCAGATTAAGAGATTGGGTGGACTTCCAGGGATACCTAGACCAATGGTATCCAAACTCTATCCCTGGGCACGGCCCCTCTGTATTATTATTTTTCTCCCATGACCCTTTATTATTAAAAGTTTTGTCTACCAAACGGTAGATGCTTCTGTGTTGATTGGCCTGTTTAACAATTTTGACAGTCAGGCATATCTCACTGCCCCTTAGAGCTTGGGATAAAGGTAACGGATTTTTCACAAGAAAGTAAAGAAATTGGACATTTCCATCCAGAGCACAGATAAATGTACTCTTTCCAGTTAGCTCCTGAAATGCTGAAAAGGAGCCACAGACACACTGCCTCCCCCAGGCAGCATTAGCAGATCCCAAGGGACCTGGAACCGCCAGGTCAGGAATTACCTTTGAATCAATCTAATTGTTCTGTAGCTGAGACACCCGAGGTCCCTATTCCACAACCTGAAAGTTTGCAGATTGGGAGTGTCCTGCTCTTCAGGATAATTCTCATTATGTGACCAGGCTAACGTTGTTAGGATTCGCATGTTCAAATAAAGTCTGGGTTTTTTTTTTTTTCCCCAGTATCTATCATGGTAGACATGTGTTTGCTGGGGAGACTGTTTACAAGTAGGTTTGAAAAATTGCTATCTTCGTTATGAGGAATGACATCTCATTTTGTATGGATACAAGATGTATAAAGTTTAAAGAAATTGAAAATAATATATGATATTATTGCTACTGAACCTGTATATGCTGGAGACCCCAAGAAATCTTCACAGATCAGGGATAGTTTTTAGATGTATAAACCAACAACCGTTTTTAAGAACCAGCTGCTTTGAGATTATGTAAAATAATTTCACCCAGCAGAACTCTTTTATTTTAAACAGCGTACATTAAGAATAGCAGACTGAATTGTAGAGGGAAGCAAGCAGGGAAAGTAGCAGAGTAGGCTGGTACAATACAATAGGATGGTATTGGAGAGCAGTGGAGAGACCAAGTGCAGGGTGCTGCTCAGATCTAGGTGATTGTTCACAGGCAGGAAAAAGGCCTGCTATTGACAAAACTTCCAAATTTTTTATAAGAAAAAGCTGAGTTGTGTGAACCAAAAAGAACATAGTTATAGGTCACTGTTGCAAGACCTGGTCTAAATAATTACTCTGCAGTACAAATCACAGATATGATCAATTTATTTTGATACATTTTTGTTCACAGTCCAACATTTAGTTCACTTCCACATGTTATTAATCTCTACAGAAGACAACTAAGGAGCTATAAGATAAAGATTCTGATTCATAAAACTAACACTATCATTATGTATATAAGTTAATAAACATTAATTTTTCATAGAGCCTATATTTAGTATTCATTTTTTTAAATAATAGTATATAGTACATGTTTTTTAAAATTCAGACACAAAAGTATATGATATAAAAATTCTTATCATTGTTATTTCTAACCCTCAGTTACTCCCCACGAAAAATAACTGCTGAAAAATAATTTGATGTATATTCTTTCAAACTTTTAAAAAAGATTATAGATGTTATATCTATTATATAAAATAAGTATCAAACAAAATAGGGATCACAGTATATATAGTTTTGCACTTTGCTTTTTAAAATCAATTATATCCTAGTAGCTATTTGTATTGTTGAAGCTTTAAAATAAAACATTTTAAGCTAACAGCAAATATGAACTTTTTAAAAATTAAAAACTATTGAGTGGTTACGTTGAGCCTAAATATTATTATTATAGTAAGCTATATTATCATGAGGATATGGATATTGCAAATAGCGCTTTTGAAATTTTGGCTCAAGAATATTTTATATAAAAGAAGTGTTGGGTGGTTTTGTTGTTTTTTTCGTTGTCATCGTTTTAAGTCTTAGAACAATTCTAGAAGTAAGGTGGAAAGTGGAGAGAGATAAATCACTCTGTAATTGCAATGGGCCAGACAAAGAAAATCACCCCCTGTAAAGATCTCAGCGGGAAAGGATCTTGAGCTTCAAAGTGAAGTGAAGATCCTCTCAGTCAGAAGTTAGGAACCAATCATTAAAGACTTCAGTTAGAGGTCCTTGTCCTTGCTGTTTGCTGTGGGAAGTTTTAAAATAATACAGTCCACCTAGGTGACTCTCTGCACTGGCATCATTCATTAAAACTCCTCTAGGTTATTTGCTGTTTGGGATGTCCCTGTGAATTTACAAAGGAATCTTCCTCTGAAAACCGAGTTTACCGTGGCACTGGGGAAGTCAGTTTGACAAGAGAAAGGGACACAAAAAGGGGAAAATCAGATCCAAATCTCTGTTTAAAAGCTTGTTGAGAGAAATTCACAGAGCAGATGGTTTATTATGTAGAACGTGGAAGTGGTTGCTGTCTTGATTCTTAAAGAGTTTAAGGGGAGTAGGCCCCCTCTCACTGGCAACATGCCTCTTCTGGGTTTGAGGAGCCCTTAGAGTTTAATGTAGAGCTCTATTTTTTTTTTTTTTTTTAGGCGAGGCAACCCTTGGTTGACCTCACAGGTTGCAAGCACCTTGTCAGTTTACAATCCCTTATTTTTTAAGCCTACAGCACCTGGTCTTCTTAGGTGGTCTCCCATGCAGGTACTAGCCAGGCCTGACCCTGCTTAGCTTCCAAGATCAGACGGGATCCGGCTTGTTCAGGGTAGCATGGCTGTAGACTAGAGCTTCATTCTTAGAATCCAAGGCTGTCTCTCTTAAGAACACTGGATTGCTTCCCTCCCCCACCCCCACCGCATTATTCATTAGATTCGGGAATGTATTTATTACTGTTAAAATGTATAGCTGAAACTCATTGGATTTCGTTAACCAATGTCGCCATTAAAAAATAATTAATTAAAAAGAAAAAAAGAAGTATTTATTTAACATCCAGATACTTTATGCTGTATTTTTAGGGTTTTTTTCCCCCCCTGGAAAGCATAAAAGCTAAAAAAGAAAAGTAGCCTTGCCATGTACATGGGATTATACTGTACCCAATGAGCAAGCTATGTACAACCATATGCTTTCTAATTTGGGTCAAAAAAAGATGAGCTCATATTCTGGTTTGTAAGGATAGTCCCAGTTTATATCTCTTATCCTGAAGAAGTTTAATAGCTCCCATTTTCATTTTCAAAGTTTCCTGGATGGGACAATTAATTATATGGTAACCTGATCTATAAGAAATATATCATAGAGTAAAGTTTTAAATTAGAACCACCAAATTATAACTTAGAGTACCACAACATGACCAGTGTTGGAACTAGAAGGTGCATTATCAGGCGGGTGGGCCCTGTACTTGTTATTTTGCGCTCTAAATTTGGCCCTCAGCATGCTGGTGTCTGGAACGAAATGGTTTATAGAATTGTTATGGTCTATCAAAATAAAAAAAAGATCAAGCCAGTTCTTTAGGAAAGGCAAAGTATTTCTCTCTTCTAGTGCTTCTATTTATCTTTGAAATTAGGAGGTAGGTTAAATTTTAAAAAATAATAATAAACTCCTAAGTTTGAGAAAAAACAAGACTGTGAACTGGACATTTCGCATTTAGGTTTTCACCATAGCAACTGCTTATAAAATGTCACATAAAAGAAAGTAGACATATGTCTTTTTCATCGAAGAAAGCTAATCTCTCATTTGGCTGTAAAGCATTGCAGCAAAGGTGTTTTTCTGTTTTTTTGTTTTGTTTTGTTTTGTTTTGTTTTGTTTTTTGTTTGTTTTTTTGAGGCACTAGGTTGGATGAACTTATTTTGAAATGTCAAGAGTTGGCTACTGGGGGAGAGTCATTAACTGATGAATTAATATCCAGTCCCATAGACAGCCCCATGTGGCAGGATCATTAATGGTTGCTAGTACAGCTCCCTGGCCCATCCCATCGAATCCCTGAATAGCCTTTCAGCACCCTCTGCAGTTGGCCACTAGGCCCCTACCAATCTTAGGAAATATACTACTTTCTGGGGCTACCTATTGTATCATTAGAAATTTCTTCCTTATGTTAACCCTAAACTGCCTGCCCTACCTCATTGTATGTAAACATAGAAGTTGATACTGTTTAAACCTATTTGCAGTCTAAAAGTTCGCTTTCCTTGAGGGTAGAATGCACCTGTGATGATCTTCGCAAAAATGCCTTCACCGTTGGCCATGCAGCATCGCAGATTTTGTGTGGGTGTGTGTGTGAATGGGCATGGTTGTATAATATGTGCTTGAAAGAAAGATTCAGGTCAGCTATGCTGAATATAGTTACTCTCACAGTGATTAATCTAGTAATTTCCTTAAATCCTTTCCATTCTTATTTGACATGCAGTATTTTTAAAGGATCTTAATAGTTGGAAAATGTGGTTAATAATTTTTAAAGTTGCATTTCCTATAATTTTCAGTATTTTCCTACATGGAAAAAATTTAGCCTACCCAGCTAAATTACTAAATTATAAAATGAATTTTTTCCATGCTGAAAGGTAAGTTAAGTTGACTAAAGCCTTCCTCATTACACAGTACATGCAAATCAGGCAGAGATCACCTTGTGTAGGATTTAAGATAAGCTATATATTTCAGAACGGCAAATTAATGTTTATTAACCAAATATAGTCTGTCTTTATATAAAAAGCAAATAAGGTCATAGAATGAGTTTTGATATGAAAGAGGCCTATTTCAAGAGAGGCAACATGGGAGAGAGGCCAGATCATGAGCTTAGGGTCACAGAGACCTGGGTTAGTGTCAGCCAGCGCATCTCTTAATTGGCATGTAACCTTGCCAGGTTACTTAACATTTCTGACCCCAGTTCAAACAAAGGTTCAGAAACAAGAATGTCACTACCTATCTCACAGCATGGCTACGTACAGTCACAAGAATAGCTCAGGGATCAGCAAACTTTTCCATAAAGGAGTATTTTTCCTGTAAAATATTTCATAAGTGTTTTAGACTTCAAGAATCATAGGATCTCTGTCCCAACTATTCAACCTTGCTGATATAAGAAACATACGTAGCCAATATGTAAAAAGTGGATGTAGCTAGGTTCTATTAAAACTTTATTTATGAACACTGAAATTTGAATTTCATATAATTCTTATGTATCTTAAATTAAATTTTTTTTTCCTAATTATTTTAATTATTTTAAAATATGAGACCCTCGTAATAGCTAAACGTTTACTGTGTGGCAGGCTTCGTTCAAGTACTTTGATGTATTAACCCAGTTAAGACTCAGCCTTATGAAGTAGACATCAACATCATTTCCCTTTTACAGATAGGGAAATAGGCTTAGAGAGATGAAGCGACTTGCCTAAGATGGCATTGTTATTAAGTGGCAGGGCTGGGATTCAAACCTTCTCTTTCTAGGGTCCATCTCTTTAACCCTCAGCCATATGACCTCTCACATAGAGTGCTTTCTATGTGTTGTTTATTAAAAAAAATGTAATTTGTAAAAATAAATCGCTAAATGCTACTTGCCATTTGATAGTGGTCAAAGCAAGCCAAGGTAGAAAGAGTTGCCATTTGAAGGGAAGCCACCTACAGCTGTTAACTATTTGCAGCCCAAAGAACTACTGTATTTGATCAATTATAAGAGTCAGCTCAGAGTCATTATGTATGTAAGAGAACCTAAAGAAAAAAATCAGCTTTTAAAAAATTTTATTGTCAAGGAGAAAGAAATATGAATTACTTTTAGGCAACAAATAAATTATCAATCCACCATAGTTGGGACATTTAAAAAGAAGACTCACAAAGATCATTTCAATTTGAGGAAAAAATCAAGGAGGGTTTTCCCTGGAGCACATTTAAAACAAGTTTTACCTGAACAGCTATATGGGCATGATCTATTATTCATGTGTAACCTGATATTTTATGCATAAGACTGGGGTGCCTTGATACTGAGAGAAGAGCTTGGTATCCAGGAAACCAAGGCTGTATCTCTAAATGCCATCAAAAAAAAAAAAAAAGAAAGAAAAGAAAAAGAAAGAAAAAAGAAGAAGAAGAATCAGAAGAAGAAGAAGAAAAAGATGATGATGATGATGATTCCGGAATAATAGTTCCTGAATTGTGTAGCAGAAAGAACACAGAGAAAAAAACTGGAAAACTTGAATTCCAGTTCTGTCTCTGTTCTTTTATTAGTTGTGTGACCTTGGGCAAAATACTTCTCTGAACCTCCTGTTTCTTGGTATAAAAGTACCTCAGCCTTTCTCTTGGGTGAGCACGAGTGAGTTTTGGCTAGTCAAATGCACAGTGCAGATATAAAACTTATGGGCTTAATTGTATTTAATGGGGAAACAATCAGACATAGATGCTGCTGTGTTTATGTGCCACCCCAAGATGCAGTCTTCTTCATAATAAATAACAGTAAATATTTATTTACCAGAATCCTTGCTAAGCTTCTCGGATTCATAATAAACCCTTTAGGGGCACAATATCATCTCTGCTTTACATATATAGGGCAGAGCTCAGAGAGGCCAGGGAGCTTAAACGAAAGTGTCCCGTTTGTAACCGCAAAGCCTATGCTCTTACCTTACTCTACAAATCTTTGATCAAGGGAACACATTTACAACTATCACGCCACATGGCCCTCCCTAGACTTGGGCACTCTGCACAAGCACTGAGTCTTGCCTCACAATGCAGACTGTGTTGTAGCTCAGATTTGGTACTCAAACGAACTGCTGAATTAGAGCAGATTAGATTGGGAGTGCTCACATATAATATCATAGTAGTGATATAACTATCATAGTAGTTAACATTTCCGGCATCTACTGAGTGCACTTATTTTAGAGGAGAAAACTGAAATGCAGGGAGACTAAGAACTCTGTCAAAGGTCACACAGTGAGAATAAGGCCAAGACTAGAACACAGGTCTAACTCTTACCAGCTCTGCTAGGCTGCCTCTCCTGTATTGTATGGGCTTGGATACATTTCCCGTTCCCTCAAGGCCTGGTTTAAGAGAACAAAACAAAAATCATTTCTTATGGTCCAGATTACCCTGAAAGATTCATTCTGGAGAAGAAAGATGGAAAGGTTTGAGAGGTGTCCTAGGGTAGCAGTGAAATCTGAGCTGCTCTAGCCCTGAGTGGGTGAGCCAGACTTCCTATGATTCTGTGATCTTCCAGTTTCCATGATGAATTTGGCAAGCTGTTGACTGCTGGGAGATGTGTTGTATAATTTACTCTCTGGGACACATCTGGAAAATACATGTACGGGTTGCATGCAGAGATTAAATTTGCACTGTGATGCTTTGCAAGGCATACTGTTGTCACACAAAAGTTAATGAAACCAATACGCTCTCTCTTGCTTCTCTTATTAACTTAGTCAAAATACAGGAATATTCCCTTTATTCTATCTTGTTTGTAAAGCAAAACAAACAAAAGCAATGGTATTGGAGGGCAGCGAGGAGGGAAAGAACGAATCAAAGTGGAATGGCAAAGGTTTAGGATGGTTTCTCATGAAAATATCATGGTGGGAAAGGTAGGCAAGGAGCATTCTCGCTACTCATCTGCCCCTTTCGCCTTCTGCATTTTTAAAATTGGAGGACTGCGAATGTTTAGGAGAAAGTGGAAGAAAATGTCCTAATAGATTCCAGCTTTGTGTTTCATACTTCAAGTTACATGCTCTAACATTTTATCCTCAAAACAGCCTTACCAAAGTAGCACCTTGCCGTTTTAGAGATGAGAAGGAATGAGACTCAAGGAGGTTAAGTGACTTACTTGCTCAAGGTTATACACTTAATGGTGTTCAAGGCAGAGTGCAAACCCAAATTTCAGAGCCCTTGTCCTTTTCTCAGTCACCAGGCACTTCAAATTTGCTTCCCTTGAAGGCAGGAAGCCGCACATAAGAGAGCAATGTGGGGAGAAATACTTTATAATACAGTGTATGTGTATTTTTTCCTTTACCTTTTTTCAGGCCAAAAAATGGTGGAAAGTACTGTGTGGGACGTAGAATGAAATTTAAGTCCTGCAACACAGAGCCGTGTTTCAAGCAGAAACGAGACTTCCGAGAGGAACAGTGTGCTCACTTTGATGGGAAGCATTTTAACATCAACGGTCTCCTTCCAAACGTGCGATGGGTCCCTAAGTACAGTGGAAGTAAGTGTATCCAGGGGTAGTGCCCACGGTTGGCAGGCTGGTGTGGTGTCCAGGCACAAAAGTCACACCGCATTGTATTTTTCCTCCCTAGTTTTGATGAAGGACCGGTGCAAGTTGTTCTGCAGGGTTGTAGGGAGCACAGCCTACTATCAGCTCCGAGACAGAGTGATAGATGGGACTCCTTGTGGCCAGGATACCAGCGACATCTGTGTCCAAGGCCTTTGCCGGGTAAGTCCCAGATGGTGTTTTCATCACGCTGTTGTCTTGCTAAGCTGTCATGGCTTTCTTGGCTGAGGAACAGCTGCTAATATCTCCAGGGAAGTGGTTCTCAGAGTGGGGTCCCCAGAGCAGCGTCAGCATCACCTGATTCTGATGCACGCCAAAGGTTGTGAACCACTGCTCTGGGTTTTTCTTTATATTCTCAGCCTCTCTGTGGGCCTGCACAAAACCTCCCCGTGAAAATGTAATAATTTTCACACACATTCCTTTACTGTAACCTCAGTGCTTAGGGTTAAACCCAAATACTCCCTGATAGCAACTTCTAGATCGAATAGCTCTGCTCCAGAAAGATGTCATCGGGAAGAGCTGGCCTCACTCAGAAGTATCTTACTGATTTTAAGCAGGATAGCTTCTACCTGAGACATACCTGTTATTTACTTTGAAAGGAGAAATCAATCTGGCTGACGGTAAAGTATCAGAGAAGGGATTTCTCAAGGGCTTTATACCATTTCACTGTTCTCACCAGTCAGAAATCATTCCTAGCGCAACAGCAAGGCTATGAGATGATATATTTGTTCTTTGCATGTTCGAGGCAAATTGGAGTTCTTAATTAGGATTTGGTTGAAAGAGCCCCTGCGAGCTTCACTCACTTCCCGACTCAACGGCTAACAGTGCAAATTGTCTTGTCAGTCCATTTTAATGCAACACATTAAGTTTCTCTTCAAAGACTAGTTCAACAAATTGACAAGAATGTGAAATCTGTCCTCCTGGGCTTCTTGTTGTTGCTGGTGTCTTTCGGAGACCTCAGTCTACACTGCTGCATTTCATTAAGATGTGAAGAAATTCAGGAGGCTTTTTGGAGTCTAAAGATTCAAACTAGTATTCTGTAGCCGTGCTTTGCCCTCCATTCATAGTCATTATTTAAACATAGAGGATTTGGCATCAAATCAAATTTTCCAACTTCTCTTGAAAAATTGGGAAGTGTTAGTCCTGGACTCCTGCTACTACACAGTGGCAGGAGCCTGAAGTGGACAGTGGCTGCTCACTTAAGATGGGATGTGAGCTCGTTAATTGGATACAGTCCTCACTGCTCCTTTTTCTTCCCAGTCCTGAGCGATTTTTTTCATTTACTCCACTTATTTGTAGACCAGTGCTTCTCAAACTTTAATTTTTGTAGATGTAGCACCTAAGGAGCTGGTTAACATGCCAGATAATCTACTCTGATTCAGCAGATCTGGGGAGGGAGATTGAGAATCTGCATTTCTGACAGCATCAGGGATGCCTATGGCTGCTAGTCCACAGACCAGATTTTCTATGGCAAGTTTGAGTTCTCAACCCTTGCAAGTTTAGAGACTTAACTTTCTTGTAATTTTGAATGCACATCATGCAAAGAAACACATTACTTTCCATTTTATAATCTCTATAATACTTATCATTTATTTCAAATGTTTTCTTTTTAAAAGCAAGCTGGATGTGATCATGTTTTAAACTCAAAAGCCCGAAGAGATAAATGTGGGGTTTGCGGTGGTGATAATTCTTCGTGCAAAACAGTGGCAGGAACATTTAATACAGTACATTATGGTAAGAATCTGTCCCTTAGAAGCATGGGAAAGAAAATGGTCAAAGTTTAAAAATTGTTCACCGTATGTAACATGTAAAAAGTAATCATGTCAAGCGTAAAATCAGTCTTGTTAAAGTACATTACCCATCTGGCCAAAAGGCACCTAACAGTGATAGTCATATTATATTTCTTTGTTGCCCACATTTTATTCCATGCTTAGAGAACATGAACCATGCTACAGAATGCTGAATTTCTGCTAAATTTTTTCAGGTTACAATACTGTGGTCCGAATTCCAGCTGGTGCTACCAGTATCGATGTGCGGCAGCACAGTTTCTCAGGGAAATCAGAGGATGACAACTACTTAGGTGAGATGGGTGCCCCCCGCCATATGCAGGTGATCTGGTTCTCTGGAGTAGTTGGCAGATACCAACTACATCCTTCCTCTATTGCACATGAGGAGCTTTCAGATGTCATGTATTTTCATAAAAGAAGTTGATCTCGAAATTCATCGTTTTATTTCTCCCTCATATCTATACCCTCAGAGTACTGATTTAAGAGTCATGTAGTTATACTAGTCAATATTGAGGGATTTACTCTGGGTCTTAGAAAATAGAAAGCCCCTAAATCAAATTTTGGAAGTGCTTGCCTTGTAAGTTTAGCATAAAATCATTGCTCTTTGAGTCTGTTTTTAAAAATCTGTCCTATGGATAAATGACTTGAAAATGTTTTATTAGAGGTATTACTTGACTTAATTTTTATGTTATCGACTCTAACCAATAGCCGACAACTGGTGGACTTATTCAATATTTCATTACACCTGATCATTCAAAAAGGTTCTATAGTAGCAATGTTTTTCTCATGTCATTACTAGAATGGCCTACCTTGTTACTCTATAGATTCTTCATCCTTCTCTCAACATGCTCAGGCATATGATTAATTCATGTCTGTTCCTTACATTTAAACCACAACACACCAACAACCCCGTGTTCATTTTCAACAGTTTGCTCAGCCCAGTCCCACTTTAATTTATTATTCCGTAAATTGCAATAAGTGATTATGAAATTTGCCCAACCATTTTTAATTAAAAGAAGGACATGGGGAATGGGGTCATGACTGAAAGGGATTCAGCTGGTCACCTTGTATAACCAGACTCCTTCTAGCCATGAAAAGCAGCACAACTTGCACTCAGATCTAGAGGAAATCAGGGCAGTCTTGCTAGGCAGTCAACTTTTAAGAGAAATGAATGTACTAATGTACTTTCTCTCATATTATCCAGACAGGAACTCTATTTATCCATCTTAATATAACCTCTATATAGAGACTTACTCCAAACATTTGGACATATTGAGCTGGTAAATGAGGATTCATTGAATCAAATTAGAATCTGTGTATCTTGGAATGTCTGCATGAAATCCTTCATAAAGTAGACAATGATCTTTTAGTTAAGCATGCTAATCAAGTATAATCAAGTATAATCAAGTATAATATTTATACATGACTCTGTTATAGCATTTTCTGCAGCGTATCATAATTCATCAATCAACCGTTTATTTACTACAGGCACTGTTCTGGGCATAATGAATAAGAGAACAAAAAAAAAATAAAAATCTGTTTTCTGGGTACTTACTTTTTAGTGTGAGTCAATAGACAATAACTTTATAAACCAGCAGTCTATATACCATTAGACGATGATAAGTGCTATTAGAAAATACAGCCACATACGGGAAATTGAGATTTTGAGGGAGGAGGTGGGAACAGAGGAGTTGAAATGTTTGAAATGTTGCAAGAGATAACAAGATACCTGGGTGGAAAGCATTTCAGGCAGAGGAAATAGCCAGTGCAAAATCCTTGAAGGAGGAGCAGGTCTAGATTGTTCTAAGAATAGAGGGAGGCCAGTATGGCTGGATCTGAGTAAGCACAGAGGAGAGTCTTAGATGGTTAAACAGGTATCAGGACTAGATCTAGATCTGAAAGGGCCATATAACCACTGAAAGGATTATACTCTAAGAGACATGGGGAGCTAGTAGAGATTTTAAGCCGAAGAATAACATATAATCATATTTATATTTTCAAAGGAGTGCTGTAGCTTTATGTCGAGAATAGATGGTGGGGGAAGGGTACAGGGTAGAAACAAGAAGACTGGTTAGGAATTTATTACAATAATCCATGCGAGAGATGCTGGTGGTTTGACCCTATGTGGGAGCCGTGGAAGTGTGGAGCGTGGTAAAATTCTGGATATCTTTTGAAGGTGGAGGCATCATGATTTGTTGACGGATTAAATATCATATGTGAGAGAAAGAGAAGGTGACGCCAAGGTTTTGACCTGAGCGACTGAAAGGCTGAAGTTGCCATTAATTGAGACAAAACCACTTGTTTATTATTTTTCCATATGACCACTCGTGTTTTAAGGTCGGATACTCTATCTTTATATCTTTAGCTCCTCTTGTAAAGCCTACACATGATGCTAGGTACATGCTGAATTGTTGAACAACTATTGCTCATGCTGCCTTTACTGAGTACCTACTACGTGCTCAATGGGGGATGGGGTTATTACGGAAATAGACAGAATCGTTTCTTTTTTAAAAGATCATAAAGTCTTACTTGGAATCATTTACTCAGTGTCTGAATCAGCTTTCCACATCCCAGATATCTAAATGAGTGGTAACTTTATAAGACCAGTTAACAAAGTTCTTGGGGACTCTTTTCAAATTGGTTTTTGGCAATCCCACATTTCTCATTCCACCATTGTGTAAAATGGGTCAAGCATTTTTCTTCATGCGCTGGGTTATAAATTTGAGCATGTGACTGCTATGGCCTTACTACTTCCTAATTAAATCCAGCAGCATTGCATACAACTTCCTTTATGAATTAATTTCCTGAGAGCTGAAAGCCATGCTGACCTGCTCCTTTCTTCTCCTGGAAAGGGAGAGGATTCTCCTGTATTCTTCTCCTTCTCGGAAAAATAATCTCCTTCCAAGTAGTGGCCTCGATTCAATTCAACTTCATCAGCAGGTCATGCGCCTGAACTGAGGAGGGCCTCCCGATAACCTTTTATTCTTCACTGGAAGTTTATTCATCTCCTTCTGAAGAGTGAAAGCAAAATTAAAGATTTGTCATCTGGGGCAAGCAGTCTGAGACAGTCATGGCTATAGTGGAATATTATGGTAAAGTCACCTGTTGGCAAAGGAACGTCTCTCTGGACACACATGAAAAGTGCGCAAGCGTAGATGGCAAGTCACAGTTCACTGAGTGTGAAAGTCGAGACCTCAGAGCCTTTGAACCCTGCAGTGGTTTCTTAACAAGTTAGGATGAATACGATGTCATCAGATCTGGCATGTGTAAATGTTTACTCCTGGCTTAACGGAAGGTGCGGTAAATACTCTAAGAAGGTTTAAAATCCCACAGTTGAGTTTTGCTCGAGTCCAGTGCCAGCTGTTCCATGCTAAGCAATCTTCATCCTTATTTCTCATATTTTTTTAAAGGTCAGCCAAGCCATACTCTTTCCGCATTTTTCGGTGAGGGAGCAGTTTCCAGGAGAGAGGGCCTTTGTAGCAACCCAGCTCTGATGGGTGAAATGGGGGGGAAACCAACCCAGGAAATTAGCTCCCCTAATCGCATTAGTGGGAGGTTGGGCAGTAGACTGTTGTTTTCAGGAAACTATTTGTTTCACAAGGTACCGAAGCAGAAAGGCTCCCTGTCAAAGGTCGTCCTTTCACATAGACCCCTCCCTCCTGTTGGGTTAAAGCCAAGCTGCTCCTAGTGCCACCATGTTTGTATTTCTTTAGGAGAAAAAGGAGCCATTTCCGTGATACTTTTTTTGTCTCCAGTACACTTAGCCCTCGATTAGTTGTGGCAATGAGAAGACAGGAATCAATTCAGTTCAAGATAAAGCAGGAACTTTATTTCACCTGATGATTCCTATCTCATTCCCTACTGTCTTCTGGGATAAGGAGCATGCAGTGAAGGGTGAAATGGTCAAGGCAGCATAAGCATGAAAGGAAGCCTGGAGACATTGGAAAGGAGCCCCAGAATTCACCTAGAATAAACGATTGCTCTTTGAATACAGCAAAACTAATCGCTTAATTTACAGAACTGGCCTTGCGACATCTCATTTTCTCCCTTTGGGTGAAACATCAGTTGGGTAGCTAGCAGGCAACTTCGCTTTGAAAGAACTAGGTGATTTCATTGGCAGTATATCCTGCCATCACCGTGTAGGTGACTCACATTAGGAGGCAGCCTCAGGATGCCTGAGGTGCCATGGAAACAACCTCATCTCCAATCAGTGACCCACTGAAACTCCTGCATCTTGCATGGCTGGTGAGTCTCACACGGCAGGAGCTGCACGGGAGATAAAGTTGTCACAGGTTTACACTGACAAAGAAACAGTTATGTGTCCGAAAGCACTCTGTTCTCCGTGTCATGAATGTCAGTTCAAGCAATCAATCCTTCTTTCACCATCCTCAGCACCTACTATGGGCTGAGACACTTCTTAGCCTTATAAAAGTGCAATTTTAGATGGTTGCTTTATTAAAGGGGCTCATACAGTCTAGCAAAACAAATAATTTAAGTTTTTTTTAAAAATCCATAGCTAAACGTATTTGGTTTCTACTTGTACATAAGAGAAAGAATGCATGAATTCATTTGCTCATTTAACAAGCAATTCTTTACTTCTTTCTTGGAATACATTAGTGATTAACAGGCTTTGGAGACAAACTTCTGTGGTGAGAATTCACTTGGACCCTGGAAAGTATTTTACTAATATTTAAGTCGTGCTTTTCTCATCCATAAATTAAGCATCTATAAAGGTATGATAGGGAGAGAGTCCATTTAAAGGCATTCTGACCTGCCAAGAACGGAAGGCTATGTGTACTATCGTGTTTAATGTTCCTAGCAATCCTATGAAAAATCCATTATACAGAAGGAGAAACTGAGGTTTAGAGAGGTTAAATAGCTTACCCAAGATCGCACAAATAGAAAATGGGAAGCATTGGAATCTTTATTGGTCTGACTTCAGGCCCTACACCCTCAACTACTTCGCTTTACTTTCTGTGGAAAACTGTATGGCTGACCTGACCCGCGGGTATATGTAACTGAAAATGGAGGTTTATCAGTGGAAATGAATGGTGAGGCTGGACAAATAGGTAGGTCAGTGTAAGATTTGTAAAGCCACAGGAAAGTTGTGCTAAGGAATTCGAACTAAATTCTGTAGGTAGTAGGGACTACGAAAGAATTTTGAGCTAAGAAGAAGCAGCCAAGATTTTAGAGGTTTTTTTTTTTTTTTTAATCTTTCTAAAAGCACTTTTCCTGTATCACCACATTCTTCCCCACTATTTCAAATGAAGGCATCTTATTCTTCCCTAGGGCCAAGATGGGGCTTACATGGGTGGGAATTCTGGTAATTAAAGTGCTGGATTAGGGACAGAATTCAATGTGATTAATTCCTGTTCCTGCAAAAGAGTAGTCCTTGCATCAGGACAGTGTTCGATTGAATGAACTCTGTGAGGTTCACCTGTCCAAGAAAATAAGAACCCTGCTGCCACTGAGCTACAAAGAATATTCAGAGCTTCATCCCCTTTAATCTTCACATAAAGGTACAATACTTACTCTCCCTAAATCCTCTAAACCTCTTCTACGTCCATATGGCTTCTGGCCTACATGGTAAAAGACAGTGCACTACCTGCATCAATGAAAGACAGGTTAGAATCTGGCAAATACTTAAGACATTTTGACCACTCCCCATCCCACAACCAAGACGGATGTCATTAAAATGATGCCCAGACATGATGCTGCCAATGACTTCTGCTCTGCGTAGTTTCTTGACATTGGCACCTGGGGTAAAACCTGTTTGCTATCCATGAGTTAATTTCCACATTTTCTTTCCTCACCTAAATACATTTCAAGGGTCCCCTTCCTGCTGAGATTTGCTAATCCTGTACAATTTACAAAAGGTAAGGAGGTCTTCTGCTAGTGTTTCGTTCAGAGCCGAAATGTTTAATAGTTCTGATTAATTGAGTGCCTATTTTATGTCCAGCTCACTACTTAGGAGGATTCATTATTCAAGGAATAGGGTTACTGGGGAGAAAAAAATAGTGGTATTTAAAAACAATATTCTAATAAATACTAGGGGGAACGATCTGATAGGGATTTGACCTTGAGAAGTTAATCAAAATGTATGAAAATAAATTTATTTTTCTTATGTTCAACGAAATTGTTTTAATTTCAATCATGCCCAGGTTTTTAGAATGGCGAATAAAGCAATTGATAAATATTTTTGCCTAAATTTTCCAGTCAAGACATATGATAGCAGAGCAGTACATTTCTCACTGAACATTTGAATTTAACACTAAACTCTGAGACAGAGTCATATTTATAAAAACTTTCTGGGGCTTTATTCACTTTCTCAATACTCTTTCCTGACACTTTGATAAATATATTACTCCTTCTCAAAGCAGCTGTCATCTCATCTTCCTTGCCAATTTTCTTTCCTTAAGTTTTTAGCTAACTCTGTCAAGTTCTCTGTTGGCCAATATTTTGGCACTTAACTCAATAACGTTCTCTAACATTATTTTTTCATCTTCACTGATTGTTTTATCTTTTGCAAGATGTGTAGTAGATTCATTCATTCTTCCAAAGAAAGTATTTATTGAGCACCTACCAAGTGCTCTTTCAGCAGCTGCGGTATAGTAGTGAATAGGACAGTCCCCAAATCCTTGCCCTCATAGGGCTTACATTCTTGTTAGGAGAGAGAGAGCATAAATAAAGTGCTGTCTATGGAGAGAAACTAAGGTGGGAAATGGGATCTGTGCTGGCAGTGGGAAGGGGGCTGCTGTTTTAAGAATAATGGTCTGGGTTGGTATATTTTATTGTTTAACAAATTATCTCAAAACATAGTGGCTTAGAACAACAATTATATACTATCGCCCAGTTTGTGTGTCAGGAATTTGGGAGCAGCATACCTGGGTGTTTCTGACTTGAGGTGTCTCATGAGGTGGCAGTCAAGACTTCAGTTAGGACTGTGATCACAACTGAAAATTTAACTGGAGCTTGTGGATCCGCTTCCCAGGTGCCTCACTCAGACGCCGTTGGCAGAAGACTTCAGTTCTTCACTGCTATTTGCAAGAGGCCCCTCAATGGGGCTGCTTAGATATCCTTACAACATGGCAGCTAGACAGTCAAGGACAAGAAAGCCAGAAGTGCAGTGCCTTTGACCTAGACTTGGAAGTCACACTGTCATTTCCACCGTGTCCTAATGATTACACAATCAGTGCTATTCGGTATGCAAGGAGATGACGCAGGACGTAAATCCCAGGAGGCAAGGATCATTGGGCCCATACTGGAAGCTGGGTACCACAATGGGCCTCACTGAAAAAGTGGCATTTGAGTATCATATTGGCCATAGATTTTCAGATTTCAACATCTGTCAAACAAAGAATGATAACAAAGATTCAATAAGCCCAACTACATCTAATATAGAGAGAGATATTTGGGCTCCAATTTTGTACACATTTTCAAGTCATAACACTTTTTCTTCCACCTATAATCTTATAACTGTGGGGCTTGTATAACCAACCCTAGGCAATTAGGATGCTTATATTATATTTCACTTAATTTTGACAGGCACCTTGAAGGGTATTTGAGTCCATGCCTATTTGGCTGAAAAGTCCACGCTCTTTACAGTCTGACTCTCTGCTGATCAAAATGTTATTTGATATTTCAAATAGCGAGTCATTGGCAGAAATCAGTGACTATTGTCTTTTCTCATCTATAGCTTTGTCAAACAGTAAAGGCGAATTCTTGCTAAATGGAGACTTCGTTGTCACAATGTCCAAAAAGGAGATCCGCATTGGGAATGCCGTGATAGAGTACAGTGGGTCTGACAACGTAGTAGAGAGAATTAATTGCACAGATCGCATTGAACAAGAACTTTTGCTTCAGGTAAAATCTTGGCCATGAGCCCACAACCCTTTTCTTTCACTCGGAATTACCAGACCTACAAACATCCTCTCCATTTTGTTTGCACATCCCAGGTGTTGTCGGTGGGGAAATTATACAACCCTGATGTGCGCTATTCTTTCAATATTCCAATTGAAGACAAACCCCAGCAGTTTTACTGGAACAGTCATGGACCCTGGCAAGCATGTAGCAAACCCTGCCAAGGTATGAGCTTTTAGACTGAATTTGGGAGATTTGAGGTATTCTTCTTGTTCGTTTTCCCAGTTTTATTGAGATATAATTGACATTATAATATTGTATAAGTTTAAGGTGTACAATGTAATGATTTGATGTATTGTAAAATGATTACCATCATAAGTTTAGTTATCATCCATCACCACACATAATTACAATTTTTTTTTTTTGTAATAAGAACTTTTAAGATCTACTCTCAGGAATTTTCAAATATGCAATATAGTATTGTTAACTATACTCACCATGCTGTACATTACATTCCCAGGACTTATTTATCTTATGACCAAAATTTTGTAGCTTTAACCATTTTCAACCCATTTTGCCCAACCCCCACCCCCACCTCTGGCAACAACTAATCTGATCTCTGTTTCTATGAGTTTGGTTTCTTTTTTAGATTCTGCATGTAAATGAGATCATACAGTTCTTCTTTCTCTGACTGACTTATTTCACTTTGAGGTATTTTTAATTTTTTTTAAAGAAAGAGCCAAATACATGCAATTTCTAAAACTTTCTGTCTGCATGCATTCTCTAATCTCCGTTCTCTGAGTCTGTCTTGTCACTTTTGGCTAGCAAATTAAGCTTTTTAAGATATTCAGGATCTTTTAGTTTCCTCATTCTAAGAGGTTCACATGTAGTTGTATTATATGTCATTTATTTTGTTTCCTTTTGTCTAAATTAGGGAAAGGCAAACAACAGCCAGTGGACCAAATTCACTGCCTGCTTTTATAAATAAAGTTTTATTAGAACACGACCACACCAATTTTTTACAGGAGCAGCTGCTTTTGCCCTGTAATGGCAGAGTTGAGTAGTTGCAACAGAGATCATATGGCCCACGAAATCAAAAGTATTTATTATCCAT
>NW_011888822.1:4958290-4967577 GCF_000151845.1 Pteropus vampyrus | reverse complement strand
AATTTTATTCTATTAATATCTTATTATATTAATGTCCCATTAATTATCTTACTAATAACCTATTAATTCCTTAAACGACATAATGACATAAGTATTATTATTCACAATTAACAAACAAGGAAAACACAGGCTGAGAGAAGTTAAACAAATTGCCCAAGGTCCCACAACTAGTTAGTGAAGGGGCAGGATTTAAAAGTGGTCTGACTCTTGAGCCTGTCCTCTTAAACCCTAGGAGAAAACTGTTTTAATTTTTAATTCAGTCGTAATGAGTGATACTCATTGTTCCCATTTTGTGTAGCTTTTCTTCCTTTGTAGAAAGAAAAACTCCCAGGAGTTTTCTGCCCATCCCTATTCCATACCTTACTTGGGCCTCTTAGCTGTCATTTCTCCACTGGTTGAATCAGACTGGGCTGGGAGAGTCTGAGATAATAAATGCAGATATTGTGAAATGCACATTTGTAACACTAAGCATGCACTTATAATCGTAGGGAAGGCAAGTTTGTGCAAAACATTCTGAGTAATAGAACATGGTCATAAAAAATAAATGACTCTTTAAGAGACCTGCTTAAAGTTTACTCAAGGAGCACCAATTTGAGCATAGAGATGTTTGAACTGTTACTTCAAGAAGCTAAATTTTTCTACTTCGGATTCCAAAATAAGCCACAATTTAGTTTGTAATGATGCTGGCTAATTTGATGTTCTCCATAGTTTCTCCTGCACTGGAAACTTTCAGATGTAAAATAAAAATTAAAGCAAATGTTAGAGAGGAAATACATTGCAAGGTAGCTTCAAATCCATGAGACTTTATGTAGAATTATACAGAAGATCTCAACTGTATTTCTCCTCAGACTGAATTATTGGTTTATGTGGTGTTACATGATACTTATAACTTGACTGGAAAATAAAACACCAAGAGCAATCATCGTAAAGCTACTTATCTTGAGTGGTGCCATGTGTGTTAAACGCTACACATGCCTTGCCTCATAATCTTCCTAGTAGCCCTATGAAATGGATCCTCCTTTCCTCCATTTCACGGATGAGGAAGCTGAGTCTAGGTAACCTCCTGAGGGTTAATAGCTAAAAATTGTTAGAGCTTGCATTTACACCTCAGTCTTTCTGATTCCATAATTCATCATCTGACTTATTAAACATCATTTCACAATGCCTAGGTAAAACTAGGGCTTAAAATTTTTTCATTTTATACAGTAAGTGTGTCAAAGGTGCTAGTCTAAATTTCCTATACAAAGAAAATCACCTGTTTTTATATTTAAAAAGAAATACTTAGACTCTACTGAGACCAAAGGAAGACAGCCACTCAGGAAACAGGCTTGGATAATATTAGCACCTCTGACTGATTAAAGAGAAGAAGGTGAAGGAATCGTAGCCATGTCTTTTGGTAGAAATATCTGATAGAAGTGACAGGCCTTAAGAATAAGAATTAAAAAATGAAATGAAAAAAAGAGTTAAGGATTAGCTTATAAAGCCCCATAATTAGACAGGTGCATGCTCGTGTCCGAAATTAAACAGAAGATCATGTTTATTTGTCATTATTCAAACTCGTATCTTCGCGGCTTTTCTAGATTGTTGGAAAAATAAAGTTGTTCACTGAAAAACATACAGAGACACAAACTGAGCTCAAATAAAGTGTTCCATCTTTCTTCTGTCAACCTGACAGTTGCTCTAATTGTGATTTATACTAATTATCGTCAAGTGACTGTGCAAAACTAGAAGGCTGAAGAGAGGATTGTAACTTACTGGTCAAACTCTAACCTAGTGTTTCCCAAAGCACACTTGTGCAACACTAGCTCCACAAGATGATCCACGACAGACCAGTGTGTTTGAGGGGACCTCCTGACCGTCTTGTCCACTGTGTGGAGATTCACAATGCTGATTAATGTTCCGAAGGCTCTGAGAAGTTCTGCAGTGTAGAACTCTGCTTAAACTCAGTAGCTCCGCCAAAATATTTAATGCCACAATGTCCCACACATTCACAGAAACATACACATATTTTCTGTCCCTGCTTATTAACGAACACTTTGCTTTTCTGAAATACAATAAATACAATTGTTACATGAAATGAACTGAATGAATTCAAAACATTGAAGTTGTGACAACCTTCCAGTGAGAGAATATGAAGTAGACGATAGCATTTTGAGAAGAACTTTCCCAAGGCAGTTTATAACCTTTCACAGACTCTTCCCGGTTCTCTGCTCAGATTCTGGAGATTTTGTGAATATCAGGGAAACTCTACTATACTTTTCCAGCCTGAACTGCTGGGGTGTAATCTTGTGGGGGCAGGACTCCTGCCTCCCTCATCCAGGATGGAAAATAACCTTTCCACAAGGAAATGATGAAGGCAAAGAGAAGGTAGCCAAGAATCAAAGGGCAAATGAAATTTCCAGATGCCTCTATTGAATTGGTCCATATTTTTGCCTCACTTCCTTAGGGAAGTGAGAGTTTGCCCAGATTAAACTTTGACAGGATGAGATAAAGCATTGTTTTACAGTCCCTCGTTTAACATGTTCTGGTTGGAGCAAAATCCCTAAAATACTTTGTCACTCTAACGGAAAATCTCAGTAGCCCACTTTACTTGCCAAATGTAAAAGTAGATCAACTCTGACCTACTTTTGAGCATTTGTGAGAAGTTCCAAGTTAAGCATGTGTCCAGTGCTCCTAATTTCTTCTTGAGTCCTCCCCATGTACAGGTGTGGGTGGAAGAATTCTTAGGGCGTTGATATTCACCAAACCACCGATTTTCTGAGCAGTAGAGAATTAACAATCAAGAGGGAGTCCAAATGAAGATTATAAAGTAATTAATCTTTTGGGATTGCTAGATTTAATCAACAAAATAGATTTCAAGTTCATTTATTTAGACTATTCCATTTAGTTTAAGCATATTTTTCTTTTTTAATTTAAGCATCAACCATGTTCCTAGGGCATTAAAAGAACTAGTCATTTATTCTGAGCACCTACTGTGCCAAGAAAGGCTCATTTTAGGTGCTATAGATACAAAGGTACTATAGGTGCCAAATTTGTAAATTCAAATCTAATTTTAAAAAGATATAATTATGGAGCCACGAGAGATGAATAGGTGGAGCGCATAGGATTTTTAGGGCAGTGAAATATTCAATATGATACTATAATGATGGATATATGCCATTATACATTTGTCCAAATTCATAGAATGTAAAACACCAGAAGTGAACCCTAATGTTAACTATGGACTTTGAGTGATAGTGATGAATTAACGTAGGTCGTCAATTTGAACAAATATGCTACTCCAGTGGGAGACGCTGATAATAGAGGCAGCTGTGCATCTGTGGAGGCAAGGGGTATGATAGAAAATTTCTGTACTTTCCTCTAAAATTTGCCATAGACCTGAAATCACTCTAAAAAAGTTTTTTTTTTAAATTGTATAATTGATATATAGATCTTCAAGAAACTTCCAGTCATTATTCACAGATTGTAATGTAGACAGTTTAGCATACTCAGAATTCATAATTGCAGTCCAAATTATCCATTTATTTTCAATTCACAGAATGTTTATTGAGCACTTTCTAGCACAAGCCTACATAAAGGAGGCTTCTTAGGGAGTTTCCATCAGCAGTTTTCTGTTAGAAGCGGCCCATTTGATAAATGAAATGCTGGGTAGCATGAACCATTTAAATGTAAAATTGCTTTTTTTTTTTTTTTCACTCTGTTGAATTCCAATGTGTTTTTTTTTTTCTTTTTGGATGCTTGAATTTTAGATTGACTGTGTCAGGGAGAAATTTCACAAAGGATAGAACCTCTGGTTTTCACTCTGTGACTTCCATGTTCATTGGTGGCCAAGAAAAATACAGGGATATGCTGGTTTAAAATTGGATTTCAGTAATTGACTGTGGCTTTGTGTTTCATGGTATTTGAGTTAAGGAAGAAAAATGGACTCAACTCTAACACCAGTTGAATACAGTTAAAACATATTTTTAACAGAAATGTTCGTTTTTCCCCATCACTATGCACAGGTGGCATGTTGCCAGCAGGAGTGAATGTAGTGCCCACTGTGGCTTGGGGTTCCGCACATTAGATATCTACTGTGCCAAATACAGTCGACTAGATGGGAAGACCGAGAGGGTTGATGACAGTTTTTGCAGCAGTCATCCCAAACCAAGCAACCAGGAAAAATGCGCTGGAGAATGTAACACAGGTGGCTGGCGCTATTCTGCTTGGACTGAAGTAAGTTGGTTCTTTCTCAAAGAAAGTCTTCTTAATGCTAACTCTGATCGTTGATGGTGATGAATCAACTAATTCATTAGTTAGGGCTGTGTTGAGAAGCCCCATTTTGCTGTATGGAAAGAGTACCATGATTGCTTTATAATGCCTGACGCCTGAAAAGAACACCATGATTAATTTGTAATGTCTGACATGGCCATGGCATGTGAAAAATTGGGAGAGTTGGAACAACTGAACCAGTCACTTTTTCCGTACCCCATAGGCCGTTTCCAATTTTATTTTCCTACGCTGATTTTCTAAGATTGACTTCACTATAAACCTGGGAAATAAATTGATAGCATAAACACTAGCCCCAGAATAACAACTAGCATCGGCCAGAGTTGGTTGGTTGATTGTTTCTATGGTCTGGCAGAGACAAGCCAGCATAGCCAGGATTTTGAGCATGCTTGATAAGAAACTCAGCTACAGTTTCATTTAGTTTTTTGTCTTTTCAGTGTTCTGAAAGCTGTGATGGTGGAACCCAGAGGAGAAGGGCTATTTGTGTCAACACACAAAATGATGTACTGGATGATAGTAAATGCACACATCAGGAGAAAGTCACCATTCAGAGGTGCAATGAGTTCCCTTGTCCACAGTGGAAATCGGGAGACTGGTCAGAGGTGAGATGGGAGGGCTATTTTTTCCTTCAGGTCATTTCTGGTACTCAAATTTTGAGTCTCCCCTGGTCTGTTCAAGATTTTAACATGCTGCACCTTCCTCCTGCCCTGCTTTGAAGAAATAACTCCAGTCCTCTATCTGCTCCATGTGCTTCTGTTTGTGATTTTGATGTTCCCATCCCTCACCATCTGTCCCCTTTGAGCACTAGTTAAGTTACTGTTAAGGAAATCAGGGCTTTAAGAATTATAAAGCTGCACTATCTGTCTGAAGTAAAAAATGAGGCTTCCTACTTCCTCATCTTTAAAATAAGAGAATTAGACCCCCGTGAGTGACCTATCTGACTTATCCATCCAGTTGCCAGTGGAAAAAAAGCAACAAAGGACCAGGCTGAGTATTCCAGATTTATGCCTTTCTCGCCCCTTACTTGATAAAGCATAAGGCAAACAAACCATCCATTATTAGGCCCAGGACAGAGAGAAAGAAGATGGAGCCTTTTTCTTGCTTTTACGGTAGTGTTAGCACTCACTATTAACATAGCCCAGTGTGATTCTCACGGAGCAGGTGACTCCTTCCACCTTCCTTTTGGGAGAGCAAGTGGAAGGGGGCGAACTGAAGTTCCCTTATTTATAGGCCAAGTCAGGAATGTGAGAAAAGAGGTGTTTTCCTGCTAACAGTCTCTATGTGCATTCCTTATCCTTGTAAGTATAAAGTAACTGTTTACTTTCAACATCAAATAAAATGTGAGTCTTAAAAGGATACTATTAATGCCCCTGAAATGGCAGATGAGTAACAGTGCATGCAATTGAAAGTGTCTGATTCCTGGAAAAATTAAAAACAAACTTAATGCTTTCATTTTGTGTTAAAAAGCTGCCTTAGTTTAAACTCTGGTATTGGTTAAGAAAAAGATAGAAAAAGGTGGTGGGTTTTTCTCACATAGCTAATATTAGCTAAAGTATCATTTCAAATTAAGTAACAAACTTTTGCAAGAATATTTGATAAAATGGAAGTAGGAATATCGAACTATATTATATATTCAGTATGATCCAATGTTCTGTGGATAAACAGACTGGTAAGAAAACAGCAAAATGTTAATGATTATCCCTGGGTAGTGAGATTTTTATATTGTTATAGTTTTCTCTTTTATGTTTTTCTGTATTTTTCAAGTTTTTTACAATCAGCATAGATAATGACGATAATTATATTTAACATTTATTAAATGATCATGTGGTAAGCACTTTACTTGGATTTGCTTTCATTTAGTTTTCACAGTTCTTTGCAGTAGGCACTGTTGTCTCCGTTGTACAGATGAAAAAAATTGAGGTACAGAGAGGTCACTTGACCTCTGGATTAAAACCCAGGTTGGTCTGACTCATAAATTTCCCACACTTAACTCCTGTACTAGAGCATGGTGCTGCGTTGACTTTATTCTGTGCTTGAAACTGGCCCAGAGCCTGTATAAATACAGAATGGATGAATAAATGAATGAATGAAGGAAGGAGAGAGACAGAGAGACAGAGAGACAGAGAGAGAGAGACAGACAGACAGAGAGAGAAGAAAGAAAGAGAGAAAGAAATGAGCCTTAATATATTTACAAATTGCTATGAGAGAGAAATTGCTGTGGGAAAAGAGCACACCTGTTCCTAATCAATGAATAACCCCTGGGACCCACAGCACACTTTTCAGAAATAACCCTGACTGGCTGTGCTTTTCATTACAGTGCTTGGTCACCTGCGGAAAAGGGCACAAGCACCGCCAGGTCTGGTGTCAGTTTGGTGAAGATCGATTGAACGATAGAATCTGTGACCCTGAAACCAAGCCAGCCTCTATGCAGACCTGTCAGCAGCCAGAATGTGCGTCCTGGCAGGCGGGTCCCTGGGGACAGGTATTTTGAATGATAAAGTTCTTAACTACATTCTTTCCTTTTTATCTGGAGAGGGATTGCAGCCGGGCATTCCAGCGGCAAGGATTTCACTGCCGTGTCTGTAACTTGCACTATACCTCCATGGCTCCGGGTCAAGCACGTGAAATTCTGCAACCATTTTGCTCCATTTCTCAGGGTTGCTGCTTGACCTCCTGCAGCTGACTATTACCTTTCAGACCCACGTGCATGTTTTTGCCCTGCCCTAGTTAGAACTAGATTGAGACACCAGCATTTGAACAATTCACAACAGATCTCATGTTTGGCTGACATCTTCCAGTGTGCCTCTCTGGGTCTGTTACAGAAAATGCGATCCAGTACCAGACTCTTTGGCAGGAGGGTCTGGGCTGGGATTCGGGTGGGGTATTTTGGCTCTCGACGTCAACGTTTCCAAAGCTCACCTCTCAGAAATAAGTCAGACTCTTCAAGCAGAATTAATTAGATCAAAGGTTGCGGAATCATTTTGCTGTGAAAGAATCTTTTCTGAGTCCCCTAGTCTGTAGGGTTTAAGTCTTAACTTGACCTATTCTTAAAGAAGAGAGTGAAAGTGTCTCTTGGGCTTGCATTCAAGAAGTCACTACTGTTGAAATTAAGTCCTTCCCAATATAGAAGCAAAAAGCATTCTCTCCGGGTTCCCAAGAGAGGCAAAGAAGCTGCCTGCTGTCACATATAATCTCTTGAAGAATGATTTTCCCCCCACACTGTCCAGTCACAGCCCCGGCCACTTCAGTCCTCTGACTATGTCTTCATCTCCAATATGCATGCAACAAACGGGAGCAACTTTTTTACTACACCTTGACGGTTTCTGTCCTTAACATTGACACTCTTCTGAATCCTCCCCACTACATAGCTTCCCCAGTCATAATGGCTAATCACGTCAGGAAGAGTCCACTTATACTTCTAAATCTTGCCTCCACTTTGTCTACGTCTGCATAACTCTTAAGAAATAGTAAGAGGATAAATGCACGGCTAAGGGTTACTGTTAAGATTTGAATATTACATCTTCTAGAATTGATAGGCCTATTTGTTATCCCTGTCTACAGTAGGCTAATCCTGGCCAGATTTGTTCTTCCTTTGACTGAACATGTAATTCAGGGTAATGAACTGTTTTTTTTAAATATTATTTAAGAGTAATTCACGTTCATAAGAGAAATTTTGCAAAATGTATTTTAGCAAAAGGGAGAAAACCAAACACACTCCTAACTCCGCACTGTAGAGATTACTAGTGTTAATATGTTTGTGATTTTCTTCTAATATTTTTTTAAAATTAATATAAAGATTATACTTTGGTTTTTTTTAATCGAAGTAAAGCTCATGTAACAAAATTAAACATTTTAAAGTTAACAAATCAGTGACATTTACCTCTGTCTAGTTCCAAAACATTTTCATCACCTCAAAATATTCATAAGCAGTTACTCCCTGTTTACCTTTCCCTTTAGCCCCTACAGCCCACAATCTGCTTTCTACCTCCATGGATTTACTTTTTCTAAGTGTTTTGTATAAATGGAATCATACAACCTGTGACCTTTTGTGTCTAACTCTTTTACATAGTATAATTTTTCAAGGTTCATCCCATTGTAGCACACATCTTTACTCCTTTCCTTTTTATGGCTGCATATTATTTCCTTGTGTAGATGCACTACATTTATTCATTCATCTGTCATTGGACATTTGGGTTGTTTGTACTTCTTGGCTAATGTGGATAGTACTGCTATGAATATGCATGTATGAGTGTTCTTTTTAGTACCTGATTTCAGTTCTTTTTGGATATATATTCAGGAGTGGTGTTACTGAATCATACAATAATTCCGTGTTTAACTTTTTAACTGCCAAACAGGTTTTCACAGAACCTGCACTGTTTTACATTCATACCGGCAATATAAAAGGGTTTCAATTTATTTACATCCTTGTCAACACTTTTTATTTTCCTGCCTTTTAATTATGACCTTCCTAGTCCGTGTAAAGTGGTATCTCATTAAGGTTTTGATTAGTGTTTTCCTAACAACTTGTTGACCATCTTTTCATGTGGTCGTTGGCTATTCGTATATCTTCTTTGGAGAAATGTTTACTCAAGTCTTCTGCCCATTTTTTTTCAATGTGTAATTGTGGTAAAATACGTATAACATAAAATTTACCATCATAACTATTTTTAAGTGTACAGTTCAGTAGTGTTAAGTTTATTTACATTGTTTTGCAACCAATATCCAGAACTTTTCATCTTGCAAAACAAAAACTCTACCCATTAAACAACTCCTTATTCCCCCTCCCCAGACCTTGGCAACCGCCATTCTACTTTCTGTCTCTATGAATTTGACTACTCTGGATACCTTGAATAAGTGGAATCATACAGTATTTGTCCTATTGTAACTGGATTATTTCATTTAGTATAATATCTTTATGGTTTATTCATGTTGTAGCAGGTGTCAGAATTTTTTCCTAAAAATTTTAAAGCTGAATAATATGCCATTGTGTGTGTGTGTGTGTGTGTATGTGTGTGTGT
>NW_011888822.1:4955323-4957487 GCF_000151845.1 Pteropus vampyrus | reverse complement strand
TTGTGATAGTGTCTATTTGATGCACAAAAGGTTTTAATTTTGATAAAATAAAACTTGTCTATTTTTTTTGTTGTTGCCCTGCTTGTGGTGTCATATCCAAGAAATCATTAATAAATCCAATGTCATGAAGCTTTTCTGTTATGTTTTCTTCTAAGAGTTTTATAGTTTTAGCTCTTATGTTTAGGTTTTTGACCTATTTATGGTAAATCGTTTTATATACTGTGAAGTAGGGGTTCGACTTCATGCTTTTGGATATAGATAGCCAGTTGTTTCACCATCATTTGTTGAAGACACTATTCTTTTCCCATTGAATGGTTTTAGAACCTTTGTTGAAAATTACGTGGCCATAGATATATGGGTTTATTTCTGGACTCTCAATTCTATTCCATTAGTGTGTATTGCTATCCTTACCAGTATCATACTGTTTTGATTACTGTAGCTTTATAGTAAATTTTGAAATTGGGAAGTATGAATCCTCCAGCTTTGTTATCCTATTGTTTCGGCTATTTGGATGTCTTTTGCCACTCATGTGAATTCAGGATCAGGTTTTTCTTTTCTGTCTAATATGTTTGCATATAATTATCCATAGTATTCTCATAATCCTTTTTTATTGTAGAATCAGAAGTAATGCCTCTACTTTCATTTCTGATTTTAGTCATTTGCATCTTTTCTCTTTTTTTCTTAATCTAGGTAAGGGTTTGTCAATTTTATTGATATTTTTAAAGAGCCAACTTCTAGTTTTGTTGATTCTGTTGTTTTGTATTCTCTATTACATGTTATCTCCTTCCTTCTGCTAGTTTTGCATTTAGTTTGCTCTTCTTTTTCTAGTTCCTTATGGTATACAGTTACATTGTTAATTTGAGATCATCCTTCTTTATTAATGTACGTATTTACAAGACATACATTTCCTTCTGAGCACTGCTTTTGCTGTGTGAAGATATTTATCCTCAAAGTCCTGTCCACTTTTCTTTGTGATTTCTTCTTCAACCTATATTTATGAATTTTCCAGTTTTCCTTCTGTTATTGCTTTCTAGCTTCACTCCGTTGTGGTCAGATAAGATACTCTATGGGATTTCAATCTTTTAAAATGTATTGGGATTCCTTTTATGGCCTAATATATGGTCTAGACAGGCATATGTTGCAGATGTTGCAGGTTTGTTTCCATAACATCGCAATAAAGCAAATATCACAATAAAGTGAATCATAATCTTTCTGCTGGGGAAGGGTCTTGCCTTTAATTTGTAAAAAAAACACAACATCTGTGAAGCACAAAAAAAATGAAGTGCAATAAAACGAAATATGCCTGTACTGGAGAATGCTCCATGTGCATTTGAGAGAAATATGTAATACACATAGGAGGTAAGTAAAAATACCACTACACTTTCTTACTGAAATTTGTCAACTTCTTTCTTCATTAAGCACTCACTTAATTGCTGTAAAATTTTGATGAGATTCCAGAGTGCCAACTTAATGGTTGCTTCAGTGGAGGGCTCAATTCTTGGAGTCCCCTGATTTGCCACTTTCATGACATTACTTCCTCTACTTATTGTTTTTAGACTGCTTTTTAAATCTAGCAATTAGTCTTTTGGTGGCTACATTGTTTTCTTTATGACCTGTATATCATGGTGTATTTACCTGACTGTTGGTTGTTGGCATACTTAGGTGGTTTCTAATATTTTGCCTTTTATAAATATATCGCAGAGATCATTCTTATACAAAAATATTGATACGAACTCTGATTATTTATTTAGGAATTTTTCCAGAAATCAAGTAAAGTCCTGGAACTCTATTTAGTACCTATTTTAGCCACAGCATTCTGGTAGCTCTAGTGTGAAAGGTGTAAAAATGATCGAAATGTACCCTCATCCATCCAAGGGTTCAAATTAAGGGATTGAATTGCCTTCAAATATAATTCCAATGGGAGGTAGAAATAATTTCAAGTGTTATAATGATAATTGATCAATATAATTTGTACAGAGCAGGATGGTCCACTTTTACTTAATTGTTTTGAGTGCGTACCATCTGACCCACTCTTGTAGAATGTTATGGGGTAAGTAAGGAAAGAGAAGTTTTGCTGAATTGTACATACTTTTTGTTTTATTTCTTTCCCCCAGTGCAGTGTCACTTGCGGACAGGGATACCAACTAAGAGCAGTGAAATGCAT
>NW_011888822.1:4906848-4955273 GCF_000151845.1 Pteropus vampyrus | reverse complement strand
ATGTACCCTCATCCATCCAAGGGTTCAAATTAAGGGATTGAATTGCCTTCAAATATAATTCCAATGGGAGGTAGAAATAATTTCAAGTGTTATAATGATAATTGATCAATATAATTTGTACAGAGCAGGATTGTCCACTTTTACTTAATTGTTTTGAGTGCGTACCATCTGACCCACTCTTGTAGAATGTTATGGGGAAAGTAAGGAAAGAGAAATTTTGCTGAATTGTACATACTTTTTGTTTTATTTCTTTCCCCCAGTGCAGTGTCACTTGCGGACAGGGATACCAACTAAGAGCAGTGAAATGCATCATTGGGACTTATATGTCAGTGGTAGATGACAATGACTGCAATGCAGCAACTAGACCAACTGATACCCAAGTAAGTCTTTCTCATCCAACTCAGTTATTGGCTTTGGGCATTAAGATGCCAAATTTCCCAGTGGTTCAGTCAAAAGTGAAGTCCTTTTGTAGGTAAGTGTGTAGGTTGAAAAAACAGTTGATTAAATCGTTGCGGATTTACTCATTTGTTACATTTTGAATCTGTTATTTTGATGTGCCAATTTGTTCTTCTCTGTTATTTGAAATGTATGTAAGTTTGATTCTGATTTTTTATTGGATCACAAATGTTGATTGTTTGGTCTTGTTTTCTTGAACTCAGATTTTTTTTTTAATGATTTCAGTGTAGGGTTTGGAAAAAACAGTGTTATATGTTCAGGTAGCATTGTATTGATGTCGACTAATTCCAGCTTGCAAGAGATGATTGATAAATTTTCAGGCATTTCGCAAGCTGATTGGTAAATACAGCCATTATTAAAAATTGAAAATATAAACCTATAATTAAATAGATGATATTAAAAACTAAGTTGATAAATATTCAACCTTATCACTTTCTAATTATTTTACTGTATTTACAATTACCTATGTTCTTGGAGTTATACACATGTGTGTGTCTGTATGGTGGAAGTACTATCTAATGGTGAGCCACTGCACATCTCTTCCCAACTCTGTGTTCATTGCCATCAAGTTGGTAGCTTGAAATTGGCCATGGTGAGAATTTACAGGACAGAAGTCAGAAAATACTATATAATTCAGGGTTTAATTTATTGTCTTGTTTATTATTTATACATAAGAAAGTGAGAGAGAAAATGTTAATAATGCAAATTAAACTTAAAAGATTCTAGTGTCTGCAGCTGTTACATTGTGAATAATACAAAATTAGGGAAATAGATTTCTGGTATTTAAAAATTATTATCTGATTCAGCAAAGAAATTGTCCATGTCATTGGTGAATGAATAAAGTGCTTACATGCACCTTCATCATTTCGCTTTCACCTTATTCTTAAATGTAAACAAAATATCATCTAACATTTATATCAGAACAACACTTATCCATGATACAACCCTAGTTTGTCAACAGATTCGAGTTCAGCAAAAATCAGCAAAACTATTCTGTGAGAATCTGTTGGCTGTATGAAATTTTAAATAAAGAACTGTATATTTTTATTTGTAAATTGTGTGCTATACATCCTTTATATCAGTAAAATTTATAAGCATATATATAAATATGTGTGTCTAATATGTGTGTATACATTTCTATCTACACACACACATGCTCACTTTTTTTTCTCAAGAGAACTAATTGATAATTATTCATCAGCACATTATTCTCTGTGGGCCTTGATTTTGTTATCATTGATGTAAGTAAACTATGTAAAGAGAAGACTTAGGTTTGCACATTGGCTTTGCTAATTACTGAAGACAGGATTTGAACCCAGACCATGCCCAGAACTCCTGCTCTGAGGCCCCATCTGGCCAGCATACTACCTTCATTCTAAGTGCCCTTAGTCTGCTGCATGTCAACATGTGTTGTTTATGGATGATAAGTATCAAAAAAGTAAATGGCTATGGTAGTATTGTTCATATTGTCATCGCTGATCAATTAACCAAATGCTACTTGTGAGTTGTATCATCTTTATTACTTTATTGAAATATTCCAAACCACCACCTTGTAAATGCCTGGGAAATGTTAGCTATCACATCTGAGCAATCATGAAGTGAGGACTTAGCAACTCTCTTCAAGATTCAAAATATACATTTCTCTCTAAATTATTATATAATATCCATTAGACTATAGGGCAACGCCCACAGTTGCAGCATATGAATTTCTTCACTGTATGAAAAGATCCTTGTGACTTTCTTTAGACCATGGTCAGAGGAATAGACAAGGTTTGGAGCCAAGTAATAGAATGACCCATTCAGTTTGTAAGCTCCCTGAAGCAAAAGATGGATGTATAATTCAGTTCACCACCAAGCCCCCAGCACTTTGCGCTGTGCTCAGCACATCTTAGGCATTTAATGGATAAGTATTTAATCAAAGAATATTTGCTAACCACTGAGGCTGGAAATGATTGCGAGCAGGTGTGTACCTCTGTTTTCCCATTTGTAAATCTAGTATTATCTACATACAGATAACCTCAATTCATTATAGAGATTTTCTCTGAGTGATTGAGGGGTGTTATTTAAATTTAGACATCGGGATATTGACTACACCTCTTATATCTAGATTTGACCTTCAGGGCCTCAGGAGTTATCTTTAGGTAAACTCGGAAAGCAAGTTCATGATGAGCAAATTCTGATTAGGAAACTAATTGAAATTTGAGAACAGAATTTGGCCTTCAGATTTTTGAAAAATTAACAAGCGATCATTTTTAAAGGATATCTTGCTGTTTCTCAAGATATCTACCACTTTACAATATTTTTTCTTTCTCCACATGAACAAGTACATAAATATGGTATTAAAAATTATTAGACCCTGCCCTTTATCGAGGTGTCCACAAAGTGACTCAGATTATATTCCACTTAAAGAAATTGGGGCTGAGAGATGTCATATTACTTGCCCAAAATCACACACAAATCTGAGGTCTTAGAATTTTCAGCCATTACATTTTATATGCCATGACCATTAAGGTGTGCATTGACATAAAGGTAACTGGCTTTTTCCCCCTTCTCACATCTAGGACTGTGAATTACCATCTTGTCATCCTTCCCCAGCCGCCCCAGAAGCAAGGAGAAGCATACACGGTGCACCAAGAACCCAGTGGCGATTTGGGTCTTGGACTCCAGTAAGAAATAGAATGGAAGAAGAAGAGGGGGTGGAAGGGAGGAAGATGTTCTCTGACATGGCTGTGGAAAGTGGATTGCTGTCCAGTTAGCGATTGTTTCAAATAACATTTCTACATTATTTTACTCCAACACCCAGTGCTCAGCCACCTGTGGAAAAGGCACCCGGTTGAGATATGTCAGCTGCCGGGATGAGGATGGCTCTGTGGCTGTCGAGAGCGCCTGTACGACCCTTCCTAGACCAGTGGCAGAAGAGGAATGTTCTGTGACCCCCTGTGGGCGGTGGAAGGCTTTGGACTGGAGCCCTGTAAGCAAGTGAATTCTTTGGAATTGGGAGAGGATTGGGGTGCAGTAGGGGGATGACTAATAGCAGGTCCCAAATGTCAATGAGTAGTATTTTAGAATTGGACTTAGATTGTGATTTAAATTGTTCTGCTTCAAATATGTGCAGCTGGTATGAATCTTAGCCAGATGTACAAGAAATGCACATTTTAAAAAATGTGTAAATCAACTTACAATCTACTGAAGCCCTATCCTCTTGTGCTGACTGGAAAACCCAGTCTTAATTTTGAGTCACATCAGAATGTAGTAGGTTTGTAGAGTATCAAAAGTACATTGGAATGTAGTAGGTTTGTACTCTCACGAAGAGTACCAAAGATAAAAGGAGAAGAAAGGAGATGGCCTTTTACCTTGAGTCTAGGTGCCTCCTGATTCCTTTTGATCTCTTTAAGTCCAGCGGCTCTTGGCTTCTCTGCCAAGAGTAAGAAGTGAGAATCTTCATCCAGTGCTGTGGACCCAACCTTCTATGCACACCAAACATCATCTATGGAATTTTAAAGAAATAGGAAAACCTTTCTTTTTAAGGCAGCTCCTGCTTTCTGCCTTGCAAAAATCACAGGGTCTGGGATAGGTGAGGAAACATCATAAAGAAAATAAAGACTAATATTTCAATAAATATCATAACATATATATGAAATCTGAGCGATGGATTCAAAGAGAGTTGTGTGAACATCCAGACTTGACATTTACTGTCTGCATGACCTTGAGCTGTCTGGTTAAAATCCTTAAGCCTCAGTTTCTTCTTTTTTTCAAAGAAGACCAAAAAATACCTATCTTACAAGGTTGTTGTGAGGATTATTTGAGATTATATATGTTAAATACTTAGCACAAAGTAGGTACTCAATAAATGGTAGATAATCTCACTCTTGTGCCTTGAACCTCTAAACATACATAGATTACATCCATGCATATATCAGATATATCTGTCTATTCACCAGATATTTGTTAAAGCTTACTATAGAAAGAGCAGTGAAAAACAAATAATAAAATCCTTGCCTTCATGGAGATTATTCGAATGGAGATTCCAGTCACTGAGAAAATAAAGAAATAAATTTATAATATAGCAACAGATACTGATAAATACTAGATAAAGTCCAGCAGAATAATGGCTTAGAGAAAGATAGTATGTGCTTTCAGACAGCGTGGTCGGCAAAGGCCTGACATTGCATTGAGCAGGACTTAAATGAAGTGAGGGAGTAAACCGCATAGATATCCATGTGGTGCAGCAAAAGATACAACAAATACACAGACCCTGAGACGTGAGTGTTCTTGGCATGCTAAAGAAACATCCATAAGGCCACTGTGGCTAGAATGCAGTGAGTAGAGAGTGATAGGAGTTGAGTCAAAGCAATAGCCAGTGGCCACATCTAAAGAGTCTACCAGGTCAGGTAAAGACTTTGGACATTATTTAAAGTGAATTGGGAAGTCACCGGGGGAAATGACATGATCTGACTTTCATTTCCAAGGGTCATGGTTTGTAATACATAGATAACAGACGTGGGTGGGGTCCTATAAAATTGGAAACAGAAGCCCAGCCGAAAGGCCATTGCAGTACTTCTGGCAAGGGAGAGTAATGGCTTGAACTAGGGAGGTGATAGCGTGGACTGGAGGTGTTGGTGGAGGTAGTGAAAGGTGGCTGAGTTGAGGGTGTGTTTTGAACACTGAGTTGACAGTAGTTCTTGATGAAATGGCTATGGGGTGGGAAGAAAAGGGAGGAGTCAAGGCTGTCGCCAAAGTTTTTGACCTGATCAGCTGGACAAGTAGTGGGCAATTTATAAGAAATGCACATTCATGAATTTATAACTGCCAAATGACTGATTCTTTCTTTTTCTGACCTTTTTCTGAACATGCCACTTAGTGTTCTGTGACATGTGGGCAAGGCCGAGCAACCCGGCAAGTGGTATGTGTCAACTACAGTGACCATGTGATTGATCAGAGTGAGTGTGACCCAGATTATATCCCAGAAACCAACCAGGACTGTTCCATGTCACCATGCCCTCAATGGACCCCAGACAGTGGCCTGGCTCAACACCCTTTCCAAAATGAGGATTATCACCCCAGGAGCCTCAGCCCTAGCCGCACCCATGTGCTCGGTGGAAACCAGTGGAGGACTGGCCCCTGGGGAGCAGTGAGTATTCACAGAGGTTTTATCCTAACTTTCCTTCCCTTTCACTTGAGGCAGCGTTTGGAGGAAAACAGACTAGAAACACCCTTGGAGCATTTTTTCTCTCAAGGGATTAACATGCATTTTCATTTGTTTTGGGTGAACCACAGTGGGTCAATTGCAGTCCCTGACAAGGTGTCACATGATGTTGTCTTCATGCACCCATAAGCAACCTTAACTGGGTGAAGGAAGGGATGGCATGCTGGGAGACATGATCAAGTGACCTTCTGGAAGGTACTATGAAGGCCATGATGATTGAGCCTGGAGGCAGCAGGCATTTCTTACCTGTAGAGAAATTAAAAGGGCAAGAGAATTTTTCTGAAAGGGAGCTCTTAATGAAAGTCATTTTCCGTCTTGCTGTTTTCCAGATGAGTGCAACCTCAAAGTGGCATGGTTGCTATGTAATTTGTACTAGGAGATCATTGTCCTGGGTTGGGGGGAAACACTAGTCTAGGTAAAATCTATGCTTAGGGAAGAAGTACCATAACTTGTGGACTTTGACAGGTCCTTTTTCCTCTTTGAGCCTCAGTTTTCTCAAGTGTAAAACAAAGTTAACCGTCATTCTGGTTTTCATGGGTTTTAAGAATTAAATGCAGTGATGCAAATAAAGTGCTTTGCACTCTGCCTGACAGAGTGAGACCTTAATAGATGTCAACAATTACCCTTCTTATCATTGCCATTGTCCTTCAAATTAGGATGACCTTGAAAAATATTCAGTATTCAAAGGGAAAACATGCTTTTGAATATTTCTGATTTTTTGCTAAATAATTTTTCAAAAAAAAAAATAATTGTAATGTGGAATATTGGGCAAGTCAAATGGAACTGCAGGAGAGGTAAGAAAACACAGACTTCTGGGCAGGCATGGGCAGTTAGGGGTTTACTAATCACTCCCAGGTCTTCTTTTTAATTATTTACTATTAATTTCCTTCTAGTCCTGCTAACAGTGTTTAATCATTTCTAGAATACAAAGCACTAGAAGGAAGCTGTCCATTTCTCACCATGGTGATGTTTCAGTAAATTATACTTACTTTTCTGTGAATTTTTATTAGCCACTGAGTATTCGCACCACTGCAAGTGTTGGCTGTATGCAAAGCATCTGCCAAGTTGCTGGGGACCTTCACCATTCCATTCTCCTCACTCGCTTCCTACTTTAAGTCTTCCTTCGCCTAGGTTAGAAGAGATTTTTGTTCTAAGAAATTAAAAAGTGACTAAGGGAAGTAATTACCAAGTGTCCCACAATTACTCTGTTTGAAAAAATTCAAAACTCATACATGTGTGTTCTAATGATAGCACTAGAAATTTTTTAAAACGCATTTTAAAGCTATTCTTATTTAGGACTACGTTTGGGGATGATGCAGTCCTTTAAGATTGAATGATTCTGCTCTTGGGCAGAGTTCCCAATTAGGGAGGATTAGGTAATCTTTTTGTAGCAACAGGCGACACCATTCTTTTCCCCATTGTGCCTTTTTGTTGTTGTTGTTCGGGGATTCTTTTTCTAAGTTAAGTGAGGCTGAAGCTGGACACTGATTTTTCAGTCCTCCCTCGATGTGCCTGACCTACTCCCAGGAGTGTGTGGAATGTACGTGCATCCTTGCCTGGTACGGTGCACAAACTGCATGTGGTCTTCCTGCCTTCCACGGCAGGAAAGACAGCAAAGAATCATAAACACTAGAGAATGGGAATCTATAGTTTGCATTGGATTCTAGAGTAAGAACCTCATTTTACAATAGATTTCTGTATAAACTTGAACCATCTCTGAGGTTTTTTGTTTGTTTGGTTGGGTTTTTTTTTGTTTGTTTTTTTGGTTTTTTGGTTTTTGTTTTTTTTTTGTTTTTCGTTTTTGTTTTTTGTTTTTTTTTTGTTTGTTTTTTGTATTTTATCAATTAGAGGTCTCTGGTTGAGAGCAAAAGAAAAAAAAAAACTGACTCTTTCAAGTGAAAGCAAAACAAACAAATCTGTTCATGTAGCCTTAGTACAAGCAGAGCCCAGAGCATCTTCAGAGATCTAGCCCAGGGGTTGGCAATATTTTCCTGCAAAGGGCCACATAGTAATTTTTAGCTATGTGGACCGTATAGTCTCTGTCACAACTAACCAGCTTGCTGTCACAGTACAAAAGCAGGCATAGACCATAAACGAGTGGGCATGGCTATGTTCCAATAAAACTTTATTTTTAAAAACAGGCCAGATTTGGCCCCTAGGCTGTGGTTTGCCAAATCCTGATCTAGATGAAGCAGTAACTACAAGATAACTTTTTCAAGAAGTTTCTGTCTTAATGAATCCCTTTCAACTCTGAACTACTCTTGAGTTACTTTATTCAGATTTAAATTTCCAAGAGAGTCTGATTTGGTCCAGCTTGTTCCACTTGCCCACTCCTTGACCAGAGAAGGGCAGAGTATCTTAATAGACAGCCCTACCAAGGTGGCAACCACTGGGGGAGGAGGAATGGTTCCTTCACGGAGAACTGGGCTGCCAGAAGTATACTAGGCAGGTAAGAAAAACAGATGTCCATCACCTCTTGCTTCTCTAAAGGCCATTTTTCTTTGTTTTTTCCAGTGTGGATGATAGGTGCAGGGTTTATTTAAAGAAATGCTTACCTAGGAAGATATGTCATCTAAAGAGAATAGGAAAATTGTTAACAACAGAAGTTCAGAGTGAAATTCTGCAACACAGACATTGAATTAAGAATTCCTGTTCATCAAAAAATGACAAAATTAGACCTGGAGAAAGATTATATACAACACCTCACCTGTGTATGGGAGTATAAAGACCCAAAATGACCCTGGGTTCAGAACTGTGCCGTGCAATTTCAGGGCTGTGAAGTTCAATTACTTGGCCCCAACTGAGTACTATCTCTATCACTTTGGTCAGAGCCTCAGTAGGAATCATCTGATTGGTCACTGGGCAGCCAGTGGATTAGTTGGCCTTGGATCAGGTATCCAGTCAGCCATGTTGAAGAGAGGGTAGCATGTGATTTATGGAGCTGTTGCTTCCAGGAACTTTAATTGGACCAGGCAATAAATCCTATGACCAGTGTTGTGAGCGTTGACAGGGACACAGGTTACGACACTGAGCCCTCCCTCAAGGGGCTTTCCTCACTGGAGACATAATAAAGGAATAATACAAGATTGTATTATGAAGGGAAAAACTCAAGGACCAAAATATATATTCTAAATTTCTTTACAATATAGAAGGTCCTTCCTAGTGTTTTAAATTCAGATCTCCAAACATTTAAAATAATAGTCCTCTGTGTTTTTAATATGTGCTAAGTGTTTTTTAAAGTAGAAAACAAATATTTTCAAGTTTAGAGTAAGTATACCAGAACTATCAGAGATTTAAAGTATAATGTTTTAAAACATTCAAAATTTACCTAAATCAAAAATTACCTAAAGATTCTCTCAAAATTCATAAATCATTTACCTAAGTCAAAAATTACCTAAATATTTTATCAGACAGAATTCATAAATTTATTTTCTTGCTCTACATTTTAAAATTAAACCAAATATATATTTAAATCACTCATAATTTGATGAGCATAGGTAGGGAAATTGAACAGAGGTCCAACATAATAAGAAAAATATATTCACATCTTTATGTGGAAGAAGTTGACCAGCAAGACACTGTATTTGCAGGTATTTTGAAATAACACTGAGATTTGATAGAAGGCAAAAATCAGCCATCAAAACCCTGAACTCAAAACATTGTTGCAAATGCATGTGGAGACTTGATAACTCGTGGGAATTGTATTGCTTTGAGGACTAGATGGTTATTTTACAGCAAGCTGATTCTACAAGTTAAGGGTCAGAGTGAAGGATAGTAGCAAACACATTGAGTTTCAAAAGATAAGGAAGTTATGGAAAGAAAAAAACACTCAAGATGTAGATAAATAAGAGAGCTATGAGAAGCTTGTGTGGGAAATTAGCTGAAATGTAAACATAATTCTATGACAACCATGCCAAGGGAGTGCTAGACTGAATGTGCACCTGAAGAGAGGTTTGTCAATATGGAATTCAATTAAGTTCATTGGGAAATATACATAAAGAAAAAAAAAAACAAATCTTGCTGTCATTAGCCACTAAAGTAGACTCTATTATGAAGGGAGAGAAGGGAACATTACCTATGAGGAAATGATGTCTAAGTGACATTCCATGATACTTTCCTCGGGTAATTGAATGAGTTCGTAGGAAAGCTTAATATCAACAACAGGCTATTTGTTAAGCATGTAATTTGACCCCTGTGTTGAAAGGGAAGTCAACACCTGCGTACCTCTCAAAGATGCAGAGAGGATAAATGAGGAGTATAAATAGGGCTGCTTTGGAAATCACAACACATTATCGCTCATAACACATTTATTGAACACCTACAGAGGGCATAAAGCGTGCAAAGGAGAAGCCACATTTCTGCCCTCTGGGCGTAGATTGTAAGACGTGTACTTAAAACAACCCCACAGACGGAAAGTTCTCATAATTACTTTCTGTCCATTGTGGATGATTTCTATACATCTGTCTCTGACCTTTCAATCAGCTGTTTTTTTGATCCTAAAATGGAGATCGAGGTGAGGATTAACCTGTTGCGTGATGTCTGATGTGTTCAGTGTTCCAGTACCTGTGCCGGCGGGTCCCAGCGGCGTGTTGTTGTGTGTCAGGATGAAAATGGATACACCGCAAATGACTGTGTGGAGAGAATCAAACCTGATGAGCAAAGAGCCTGTGAATCTGGCCCTTGTCCTCAGTGGGCTTATGGCAACTGGGGAGAGGTGAGAGTAAACAGTCTGTCTGTACATTTTTTGGAAAAAACACAGAGTAATTTTGCTGCCCAAACTATATTATTGTTCACAGTTTATTTGAAGGAAGAAGAACAAGCTCTAGTTAAAGCTTCTTTATTTGGAATTAACTAGGAAACCTGTCTTAATTCTGAACTATTTCAAAAGCACATTTATTACCAGAGACAGCTTGAATATATAGGAGAGGAAAATTAGGAAAGAATGCAGATAAATGCTAATTTAGGTTGTTAACCTCTGCTGATTAAAAAATGGATGCTTTTAAAGTGACAGAAAATATGCGTGAAATTTGGCAATGGAAATTTTGCCATCTTCTTCATAGTTTTGGGGTATTTGTGATGTACCCTTATTCTCATGGCATACTGTTTCCCGTTATTTTAAATCCCTGATGAAACCAGAATAAATAAGTGCTATTATTCCTATCAAAGGTGACACATTTTAAGCATGGAAGTGTTTATTCTGTGTATTCTCTAATGAAATTCTTCAGCTGTTACCTTTTAGACCTTTGTAAAGAGTCGCCTGCTATGACCAATGAAGAGCAATAGAGTACTGGACCGGAAAAAAGATAAGCCATGTGGCCTTGGCAAATAATGTAACTTTGCAAAACATCTTATATCCTCTTCTATAAGTGGGAATAATAATGGCATCAACTTGTTAGTATTCATGACTGTTATATGAGACAGAGCATGTTAAATGCCTAGCATATTGCCTTCAATCAAAGTTAACTGCTATGATAAAATGATAATTAAATTTAGTGATAATTATTATCAATAGCATTTCTATTATTAAATGGGCTTCTGAGCCACTATTACATGTAGGGCTTCTGTGCTTATTGTTTTGTATTTCATTAACCAAGACTATATCTCTCTACTCTTGAATTTACAGGGAGAGCAAATATTTAAAGCTTGTTGTGTTGTTCTATCTTGACTGTAAAATTTATAAAACAAAGCATGAGGATTAACATCTTGGAAATCCCAGTGCCAAGAGGGGGAAAAGACAAATGAGATGGATGGGCACATTAGTCCACACTCCTGGCTAACCGAAATTATGTGTCCACATTTCTCGGTTTCATACACGTAACCCAGTAGTCTTCGGCAGTCATAGCAAAGATTTTTGTTGACTTTTGTTGACAGTACGTCATTCTGGAGAGCTTTGCTGAAAGGCAGGAAGGGAGAGTCAGGCTCTCAGACTCATGTATTATGGGTTTCCCAAAACTCCTCACAAAGTTCTGTCCTGCGGGACCCATGATTAAGCTTCTGTAATTGGATGGAGGCCAGGAGAGTACACGCATTCACTGGGATGCTTGCTGTCAGCACGGACCAGATCATTCCAAATGCCGTGGGAGATCTGGCCTTGACACAGCAGGGAAACCGAATGTCAGTGTTCCTGGATGTGAGCACAGCAGTGCTGTCCAAGAAATACAACTTGTTCCTGCCTCAGAAGTTTGGATCTAGCCAGGAGTCAGAACATTATCTAACATTCCCACCACACTGTTTACTCATCCTAGGGTAAAGTCATAGTTATCCTAACTAGAGAGAGCGTAAAATATCTTAACGTCATAAAGGTCTGTGGAGGTTGGAGTCACAGAATAGCCAAAGGTTGGTGACAATTTCTTAGATGTTGCCAGAAAATAAAACTGGCTAAATCATCCTTTTCTTTATGTGGTATTAGGTGTTTTGTTTGTTTCGATTTTTTGGTATTGTATACTATAATCTTATCCCAAACACTTGTTATTTGAATTGAATTTGAACAAGTTAATTAACCTCTTCTAAGCTTAGTTGCCCCATATATAAAATGGGGCAAATGATTACACTCTCCTCTTGATGAGGTAATGTATATTAGAGCACTTAGTACAGGTGAAGAGGAAGCATTCAGGAAATAATACCTACCGTTAAAGTAGAGCGCTCCAGTCTGTTGTAGTTATTACTTTGGATAATTCAGCATAGTTGTGCCCTGTGCTATAATGGAGTTCGGCTAAGAAATTTTTTTTATAGGAAAAAAAAATCGGTCATTGGCTATTCAGGCAGAATAACTGCAGCCTTTCTTTCCCTTTTTCCAGTGCACTAAGCTGTGTGGTGGAGGCTTGCGAACAAGACTGGTGGTCTGTCAGCGGCCCAACGGTGAACGGTTTCCAGATTTGAGCTGTGAAATTCTTGATAAGCCTCCAGATCGTGAGCAGTGTAACACGCATGCTTGTCCTCAAGAGGCTTCATGGAGTACTGGCCCTTGGAGTTCGGTACGGCCCTAACTATTAATGTTTGTTAACCAAACTATCTAACTAACATACCCAATTCCAAGATATTCTGGGGTACTCCTCTGCAGCAGATAACTGTCGTACTTGCCAGGGCATCCCTGAAACTGTGCTATCAACAACAGTCTATTATTTTCTTCATATTGACATACAACAGAATTAATTTTTTACGATATTGCCAAAGTGACTTTACAGAATACATGTACCTCATACAGGCCTGGTGCCAGTGCCAAGAAGTAGCTTCTTTTTGTAGAAGAACTAGACTATATATATTTGGTTTCTTTTTCTTTTTCTTTTTTTTTTTTTTAAGATACTAAATAACTTCATGTGGTTATTAAGCTCCAGAGTGATTTAAGCAGACAATTCAATAGCAGGCATACTCTCTTTTTCTAAGCTGTGGTGGTTTTGACCTTTTGGGGGAGATATCTGCTTACTGAGGCCAAAGCAATTTTTTCTTCAGTGACTATAATTTGCTTCTGTGTAACTCGGGTACAGCTCAACACAATCACCACAAAGCTACCCATAAAATAGACTGAAATCATTTGGAAAATGCTGAAGGCCAACAGTGGACTCAGTGACCTGGTGCTTTTCAGAATGTCTGAAACGTTCTCTCTCGTCTACCAAGACACAAAGCCCGTTTGAGACCATTTTTGTTTCGGTCCTAGGCTTCCTTTGCTATCTGCTTACTGATGTTGTGAGACAGGTTTGCCACTCTAAATGCTATACAAACGTCTGGGGCAGCTCTTGGCAAACAGAAAGGTCAGCTATGTCAAAACAATACTTCGGCTAAGTTGTGCCATAAGTTGTGGAGCCATTAGGGCTGTTGCATATAAATACGGTAAATATTCCTGCAAATACATTAACTACCCTGAACTTGAATTTAATATTATATTAAGTCATATCCAGAAGGTTTTTTAATATGGTTCTGAAGAAAAGTCTTAAACCATTCCTGAAACCAGCTAAAGAGCAGATTAACTGATGCAACATGGCTAATACCTATTGACGTTGCTAATAGTCAAAGGTTTCAGCGTCTGAGATTGTGTCTACAGGTAAAACGCTAGCTATATAACAACTGTATTTTTATTAAGTAGAAATATAGAAGAATTTAGAGTATCATCTCAACTGGTACTATTTAGCTGGGCTGTAAGGATTTTATTCAAGAGCTTGAGAAATACCACTGAGTCAGATATATAATTCACCCAGAGCATTTTGTCTACAAGAGTGAAGATTTTGAAAAAGATTGGAAATAACCTTAGAATGTCAGGAACATCTTCTGACATCTTAACTTCCCTAAGTCACCTATTACATACTATTTTTCATAAAATTTTCCCTCTGGCTCCCATTGTATTTTCATTCTGCCCACTCAGCCAACAGCAGCACTACAGCAGAGTTATGTTTCAAAAAGTCTACTAGCTCTCTAAAAAGTTTTGTTTCTTTTATTTGACCAAAACACATCTCCTAACCCTCAGAGAGGGTATGTGAGTATGTATATATATATATAATATAATACAATAATATAATACATATTGTATATTGTATAGTATATATGTACAATATACATTATATACAATACATATATTAGTTTCCACAGCATTCTCTTCCTTGAACACTTTCTAAATACAACTCAATTTTTTACACAGGATCACCACCCTCTCCCACGAGCGTTTTAAGAGCTTAAATGCTCAAATTTTAAAATATGATCTGGTATTTAATTTAACTGAAGACTTTAAGTTTGTTTGTTTATTATAGTCATTCTTCTTGTGCCTGCACACAGTGTTCTGAAACACACAGAGAAAGAGAGAGAGAGATTCTAATGATCTGTTATACACAGAAGCAAACACATTTGGCAAACACATTGTCAAATATTTTTACAACTTACATGATTTTAGTGCTTCCTTTGTAAAGTGATCATTATTCAAATACGTATTTAAATGCCTCTGCAGTCTAGGAGCAAGGCCACTCCTGCAAGGTTTTTAATGGTGATTTTTTAAAAATTAAATCAAAAGCATTTTATTTAAATAGATACATTCATAATATATTACTTAAATATATGTGCGCGAGGGCAATCATTCAGATTCTTACTTTGGATTTTAACTTTACTTTTATGTTGATTTTTGTGGATGCTTTGGTCTAATTTCATAGCAATTCTAAATTTCAGCATACCTCAGTGAATTGTGTTCATAGCCATACAGCCACTTCTATGGTGCTTCCTCATTGTAACTGACAGTGAAATTAACGACAACAAAAAATATATTTGAGGTGCTATTGTTTTCAACAGAAAGCAAAGTAGATTTACTAGAGACCAAGGGTAACAATGAGTCCTTCAGCCACTTGCTTTCTCTCCCCAAGTACTCCCACGCTGGAGATAGTGTCGAGGAGCAACCGCTGCTATATAACTAGGCCTTTTCCAAGGTCAAAATGGAGAGAACCTAGTTCAACAATTGTTACTAAGGAGCAATATTTAGGAAAGAAACACCAAGTTGCTGTTAGCACGGCTTCCAGTCTCTAGAAAAAAAACTCCTGTTCACACAGGATTCAAGTACCTGTTTTAGATCTTTAGTACTGCCTCAAGTCACTGCAGATTTAGAATCATGATTGTGAAAAACATCCTCCCAAAATTCAGCCTTTTCTGCCCTCATTTTAGTGTGTCCTTGCACTCTTCATTGGTGATGTTTTGTTTTTGAAATAAGGTTCTTACACTGATATGGCTTTTGGTCGGCTGCCGTAGCCAGTCCCCAGAAGCAGACTGAATAGTGAATGTACACATCCCCTGACTGGAGGGATAAATTGGAAAGAGAGCTCTATACGGTCAAAACACAGCAGAGAGCAGGGTAAATATCTGCAGCATTGTAGAGTAAGCTGATTCATCAAGATAATTAAAGTAAAAAAGGTTCCTGGGTGAGTGATGTCACCTATCCAAGATGGTCCCGTAGCGTTCCTGTTTTCCATGGCTCCATGTATCTGTTAACTGATAACCTTGGGGACTGTGGTTCTTCTTAGGAGAAATTGCTCGTTTGTGTTTTTCATGACAAACCTAAAAGTGTTCTCTGAGCTTTGCTGTAGGTGCTTTGTAATAATGCTTGTCTACCCGAATAATGAGAATTTATGATTTCACGAAGGAACTGTGCTTTTGTTTCTGCCTGGCGAACTTATGAATTTTGTCTACCTCATTTTTATATTTAAGTTTGCAGCTCCTGTAGGTAGAAAGAGAAAATGTCTGACATCAGTATCTTATCACCTCACAGCATCTCTCTCTAGCAAAAATAAAGTTGTAAATATTACTGCTGTATTTTCTGAATACAGTTTTAAGCAGCCAAGCCTAGTATTATCTGAATATTTTGAGCAGTACAGATTTCTATGTGTTTATATAATAAAGCATAATTTATTTTTCCATGTTATTTAATTTTATATACAATGTTTAAAAATCAGTGTTTATTAGCAGACTGTAAAGTCAAATAGGCTGTGTGAATTAGAAATGCATGTTCATGTTTCTTTTGGTTTTAAAAGGATACGTTTTAATTTTGTATATCCCCTCCAACCTGTACCATCCCTGTCCCAAATCTGAGTAGCCAAATGGCAAGTTCATGTAATTGGATAGTTTAAAATGTATATTCTAAAGGGATACTTTTAAAAAATATTTCTGAATTGGAAATGATACTTAGTGATATAAACAAAAATATATGAGGCTTAACATTTCGTTGGGTTTTTTTTCCTTTTCTAATGCTGTTGTCCTGATTCATTGAGTCTCAACTATGAAATATGAATGCTCCATTTATTGAATTTGTAGATAATGATAAAATATATAGCCAGAAGACAAACAAGCGATTAGAAGAAATGGTTCTATATATGTGAGAGGAACTAGGTATAGGAAAAAGCTAACCTAAAGTGCATAAATTTGATCACACCTCATTCTTTGTGTTCAGATAACTGTAAAAGACTTAACACTTGTCAATTCTGTTATTTGTTCACCCGCATTACATTTCAGAAAGCATTTCTTATTGAAGAAGAATAAAGAAAATACTATAACAATAAACTTGGAAGTTTCAAAAGAGCCTGCACTTTTCAAAAAATTATAAATCATAAAGATGACCCCAGATGCCTACTGGTTCCACATTCCCCTACTGAGCCTCCCTTTTGCACTGTAGTTTATTATACTAATTGAGGGTGAAAGGATCAAATAAAAGAGTCCCTATATGAGTTTGACATTTTTATAAGGTGAAAATAATAACTTTATAACTTTATAAGGTGAGACTAAAAACTTCTCCAAAGCAGACAATGGTAGCTAACTTTTACTGAGTATTTATTATGTACCAAGCTGAGTTCAGCAAATACACATCACATTTAGCACCCACGTTACCCTGTGAGGGAGGTGTTTTTATGAATCTATTTGATTATGTGATAATCTGCTTTAGTGATGAAGACTTCAGTGTCAGTATACTGACTATTAATCCTGCTTATTTTGGTAGAAAGAAATGGCCCATGTTCATAGTGATATTTTTAAAGTCCTGTTTATAGTCAATAAAGGGTATGCCTAACCTTCAAACTCATCTAACCTTAACATTATTGAGCTAATGTTGACACTGTCCATTTGAAGCCAACAACAGGAAATCCAAATCTATTACTATTATTGATAAATTCTCATACCCAATAGTTATGAACACTTCAAACAACTGGTTATGCTTAAGGAATGGCAAAACACATCTCTCTTTCCTTTTAAAGATATCATATTAGCCAGATTAGGAGGACGATATAAAGATTTTGACCCTAAGGAATATCACATTAAATGCATATGCATTTTCTATAAATATAAGATGTTTTCCTAACAAATATAAGAAATAAGAAACACATTTGTCTCTATCAATATGGAATATAAAAAATAAGATATTTTTTAATCAAAACATTACAACATATGAAATTACTAAATTTATCTGAATTTGGCGTACGTTAAGACTCTATAAACCATTGATCTCAAATGTGTTCTAAACAAGCAAAATACTGGCCTGCATCTATTTCATTGGAGATAAATCTTAGCTGGACTTTTTTTTTTCCTAGTGTTTACAGTGATTGTATACCTATCAGGGACTCTGTCTCTGCCTTCTGACAGCGGATAGTTCATGATAGCTTGACAGATTTCTACTTTTACGGTTTTAAAAAGTCCGAAGTTGGGGGTAGAGGGCAGAGGTTAGAGGGTTATTAGACTCTGAGGAGGAGTGTAAGTCCTCACACCAACTAACGTCGAAGAATTGCCCTTCTGCAATGGAAAGGATTGGAAACTCTTAAATGCAGAGTGGGAGGCAGAGGTTGAATCCAGGTCTAATTGGCTGGCAGGGAATTTTGACTGGTAAAGGCAGTTAAGGAAGATTTATTTTATGACAAGGGAGTAAAATACTCTGGGTCATTCCTTAAAAAAGAAAGTCATTAATTTTTCAGCAAATATTTTTTCGCGTGACGACTGTGAGCAAGGCACTGTTCTTGTTGCTCAGGATATAGCAGTTTACAAGTCAGAGCTATTTATTTTAGTAGATAAAGGGATAAAACTATACACAGTTAGAAAACTGACTCTTTTTCCTGGTAGCCTCACTACCACTATAAAAATAAAAATAAAAATTGCTATTAGGATATATACATATATATATATATCTATATATACACATGTCTTCATGGTTGCAGTGATCTTTGTTTAATAAATATAAATTATCAATCCTATCTTTCCTTTTAAATGTGCCCAATCATTTTCAGGGATAAATTCTCCCTGGCTGATTGCATGGAACCTTTAAAAACCTCTTAGCAGACAATATGCTTCTGTTCACTTTCCATTAGAACCCAGATGTGAGTTCAGTGGTGTGAAAGCCAGGATAAGTGGAGGGCCTGGCTTTCTGCCTCTCCCTGCTGGGGCTCCACAGTCCACACAGTGTGGGAACTTGTGGCCAAGAACAAATTTCTCCCTTTGTTATTTAACGTGCACCAATAAAAAGATCTGGAATGCGTGGATTGCCACACCACCACCTTTGCTTCTTGTTGTCATTGTTTCCTCTAAACTGGGGTCAATTTCACGGATGGTTTACGTAACCACAACTAGCATTTCCAGAAATTTATAAAACATTGGCAGCCAAGAAAAGAGTATGCAAGAAGTCGTACAAAAGATAATAAATATAAGCTGAAACTACAAAGCCATCACTCTTAGCCAGCTCTGCGTCCTGTTTTCTCCTATCAGAAAAAGGTTATACTTTGGCCAATGCAGCCCAATAACTATCTATAATGATGGAAATGTTTTCTATCTTTCCTTTCCAATATGGAAGCCACTAGCCACATGTGGCTAATATTGAACACTTGAAATGTGGCTAAATTCAACAAGGAAGTGCATTTTGAATTGTATTTCATTTTAATTACTCTAAATTCAAACAGCCTGGTGGCTACCACATCGGACAGGGCTGCCTCCGGCAACAGTGTATCTTTAACAACTAACAATAAACTAGCAAAGAAGTCAATAAACTTATAAAAATAAGTTGGAGAGGAAAACCCTGTATCCACATATAAGGGTTCCCTACGCAGGATGCCCTTGCATGCACTGAGCAACATTCTCTAGCCCTTCTGTTTTGTGCCTTTGTTCTAGAACATTTCAGTGGGTGTTCCCTGACAGCTGGGCATTAGAAAAAACAGAGGACAATAAAAAGAGAGGCTATCAGAACCAGCTGTCTTGAGAGCAGTAACTCCAGGGCCTCGATGTAAAAGCAGCTGTTAAAACAAATGCTCCTCTTGTGCATCTCAGAGTTCAAGTTCATCATGGCAGTAAGTTCAGTTAAGGAGAAAGAATGTTTATGTGTTCAGTGGGCTGAAAGGGCAAGGTTTGATTGATGCTTTTTAGGAGAAGGCAAAAATGGAAAACACCAGGTAGCCACCTTGTAGAAGCTTGAATTCCAAGAGATCATTTTTTCTTTGAAGGAAAAGTTTTAGGAAGGCAGCTTTTCACATTTATTGAGCCCAGTAGGTGAAGGTTGAGCAGATTAGCTTTGCAGGGCTCTGTTTCAAAAACACTTCTAGCCTTCACAGTGTTAAGAAAGCCCTTATGAGTTCATTCACATTCATACCCTATACTGACACTCCCCAGAAATTAAAATTTTTGCAACAATAATAGCTGCAAATTGATGATATCGACAATTATCTTTTCCAGTAGCCAGATAAAGTTTGTTTGTTTTCTTCTTTGAGTCAGTGTCCTGAATGAAACTATAAACCATTTAGGTGATTAGTTTTTTAGAAGCTGTTATTAATTTATTAGGCTTACTTTCCGGGTGTCTATGCACTTAAATGGGAAATAATTCAAATAATTCCCCTGAGACGCTGTCCTCTGAAATATCTCAAGAAGCGAATGAATTGATAGCTTCAGATATTCACAAAAGAGCTGTTTTTCCTTCCTTTAATTTTGCAGTGTATTTCCCGCCATAATTTTAGGGAGGACTTTGATTTTTTATTTTAACAATCACATTTTGAAGCATTTACTTTATGCTAGGAATTATGCAAAGCAACTCACCCACATTCGCTAATTTAATTCTCTCTACTTGGTGAACTTAGCACCATCAGAGACGTTAACCAGTTGGTTCTAGGTTAGACCGCTGAGAAGTGTTTGAATCAGAATCGAACCCCAGACATTCTGACTTTCAAACCACGAGTTTTAACCCAGATATAGTCCCCTCATGTTATTGTTTTTTGGCTTTTTTGTTGTTGTTGTTTTCTTGGGGGTTTTTTGGTGAAGTTGTGAAATGCAACCTCTGTGGATATAGTAAGTCTACAGTTTAAGATTTTCTGTCCTCCCAGGTTGTACTACTTGAAACATTCTGATATTATTGACCCATTTATAAATTTTGCTCAGAGCTCTAAGGGGATGAATATGAGAAAATTGTTTCTCTTAAAATTAAACCAAGTAGTAAAGAGCAAAATTTGGGCCTTCTAGAAGATTCTGAGGGAGAAAAAAGCATACAGCTTTGATTAAGCACACATTAGGTGGTATTTCTGACATTTTAATATACAAAGAAAAATACAATGACTTGAGGTAATAAATCTAAGTGTTTCCTTTGTTCAAATCGAGATGATAGATTAGATTTCGTTAAAGCCAGCTAGGGGGTTTGCAAATGTTCGTGGTGATAAAGTTTGTTGTAGAATGTGATATGCTGTTATGCTATAAGTGAACTATGAAAAATGATGGAATCAAAATTTATTAAAAAGTTATCTCACACTAAGAACTCTCAGGTTGTAATAAAATAAATTAAATGCATTTAGACATCTTCCAAACTTTTTCTCGAGCTAAAACTAAGCTACAGGAGTCGAACCCTCCTTTCGGCAATGCTGTCTTATTCATTCCCTTTGGTAGGACAGGCAGCCACTTTGAGTTCTGTCTTTACATTCTCTTCCTTTCTTCACCCTCATTCTCCCACTAGCACTGTATTCCTCAGCCCATGTGGCAGGCAAATAATGAGACATGGTTCGGGAGCTGTGCAAGATGAAGAAAGGAAAAAGAAAACAGAAAAAAGCGTGGGTCTGATTCATTTTTCTTAGCTAGGACACAGGAAGAAATGTAAACATACCACCATGTTTCAAGTGAAAAACCTGTGTCCCAAATAATTTATTTAATTCCCCGCACCTTAATGTCCTTTGGGCTATAGAGGCCAGCTGTTCAAAGTTGATGCCTTATGTAAAGTGGGCATAATAAACGATACAGAAATGAATGAATGAATGAATGAATGAATGAATGAGCCCAGCTACTCAGGAGATGAAATCCTTATCAAACTGGCCTAGAAATGTGGAAATAAAGGGCTAACTTGTAGGAAGGTAAAACTTTTAAAAATATATGGGATTGGACAGTGGTGTCGTATCAATAGTGATATATACTGACATGGAGGGTTGTATGGTGTTTATGTAGGATAGTGTCCTTGATTTGAGGAAACTAGTGTTTTAGAGATGAGGAGACAATATGTCTGCAGATTGCTCACAAATTGTTCAGGAAAAGACAAAATAATATTAGAATGTGTGTATATAGAAAGGGGGGAAGGGAAGAAGGAGCAAGTGTGGTAAAATGTTGACACCTGAGGAATCTGGATAAGAGAATTCTTTGTGATGTTCTTGCAATTTTTTTTTAAGTTTGAAAATTTTCAAAATAAACGGTTTTTAAATTTTCTTAAATAAACAAATATGTCCAGAGTGTGTATTTTACTTCACAAGGAAGTGAAAATTAGGTCTGGATATATTTCAGGACTTTAAAATTTTTTGATACATTTTATGGAGCTGTTTTTAATCTCAGATACGCACCACGACATCATAATAAAAGTGGATACTCTAGACAGAGCATAGTTTAAAGAATCTTTCCTAGTTTTTTATTGGCTTTTTTCCCATGACTTTATCTTGTCTCCTCCCTTCCTCACTCCACACTCTCCCACCCATGAATTTGCAAACCAACAAAATGAAAGCTAAAGTGAAAGGCCTCTGGGAGTGCCATGTTTTTTGCTCCCTTTTTTCCCAGGAAATCCAGACTTTCATTGCACGTCTTGCCTGTAAATTCCAGTAAATACTTGGCCATATGCACACTCCCCTTTTTTTCCTCCACTGCTCCCAGGTCAAAGCCCAGATTCCTTTGAAAACTAAAATTTTTCCAAAAATCTGTGCTGTTTGTTTTCCTTGCCCTTAATAAAAAGCCCTCATCCAACCAACTCACCTATTCCTGCATTACAGTGTGTCCTACAGTTTGTCTTAGTGAAATCATTATGTCCTTCTCGTTAGTCGTCTCTTAATCGGATGCGAAATATCCGGGAACCCCTTGGTAGTAGCACATCACAGACATGATGTCAGGGAGGAAGTGCTGTCCAAAGAAGTTGGGGTCTTCTTTGCCAATGTCAGTTGTGTTATACATGTCATGTTCTCTCTCGCTAGCCCGGGGTGTCCCGACCCTTTTAGTGTGAGATTGGACCTTTTTGAATGATGTTCAGCAGGCCCTTTACCACGCCAGCCACAAAGAAGCTCTAATGCCCTGCCCCCATCAAGTCAATTAAAATCAATTCAGTTTTGAGAGTTTGTTGAAGGACTTTCTGAAAACGTGGGGATAATTCAATGGTTCTCAAGTGAGAGTAATTTTTACCCCCAAGCAAACAATAGACAATGTCTGTAGACATTGTTGGTTGTCACAGATGGGTTGGGGATACTACTGGCATCTGGTGACTAGAAGCCAGGGATGTTGCTAAGCATTCTACAGTGCAGAGCATTGCCCTTAACAACAAAGTAGTATCTCACCCCAAATGTTGAAATTGTGCTAAGGCTGAGAAACTCTGCAGAGACCTCTGGTGAAAAGAGAGAGGACTCATAATCAAAAGTCAAAGTTGAGGGCACAATTGCAAGCCCTGCGAAATAACATTGTTTAGCTGTAGGAAAGCTCTTCTCTCTGGAGAGTTAAATTTTCCATAAAATATTATGTGGGATCCCAGGAAGCCATCAGAGATTTCCAAGGATGTGCTAAAAATTCAAAGTCTCGAAGTCATCTCACCAGATTGAATTTGCAAAGCAACAAGCAGTGTCACTCATTCTTTTTTTGGAGAGGGAAGGAGGAGTTATAAATGTATACAAACGTGCCCAATGTGATCCATAGGTACTCCGCATGGCAACTTCGGATGGAGCGACCAAATTTGGAAAGAAAGGCATAAATGAGAATGGGCATTTCTAAGAAAACAGGAGTCAGTCCAACAGTCATACATTTGGATCATTCTGATAGTGCTGACAGTTGATATGTGCATGTTTCTTTTAATTTTATATTTCAAACCCAAACGATGCTTCTCTCATTCATCAGAGAACTTGCACACGTGTATTGGTGCAGCTATATCTAGGAATCGGTGTCAGAGTTGAATATTTAGGTCGTTCTTTGGGGTACTTTTAAAAAGTAGGATTAATCCTAGTTTGCATTTTATCCAGGGAGCAGCAGACCGCATTTCTGATTATGGACTAAGAAAGTGTATGGTATGGAAAGTATTCCATAGGCTGTAAATAGGTATGAAACAGGGTTTCCCAACCTCAGTACTGCTGACATTTGGGGCGAGATAAATCTTTGTTATAGGGCTGGGCTGTGTATTGTAGGATGTTTCCAATATTCATAGCCTCTACCCACTGGATGCCAATAGCCTATGTTCTTGGTTATGATAACCAAGAAGGTCTCCAGACATTGCCAAATGTTCCCTAGCAGGTATACCACCCCCACCCCCGTAGTTCTATGGATTTCTTACAGCAGAAGTTTTCTTTCCATATTCTCATGGGTATTAGGCAGGTATAGTCTTCAGCATTTCCCGAACATGTTTGATACTGATCCCGATTTTCCAAGTCAGAGAGCCTTTGAGGTTATGAAATTGCTTTCTTCCTCCTCTCAGAGAATATAAATCATTACGTTGTAGAGATCACCAAGTTTTCACCACTGGTTATTTCTCCACCAGTTTTTTCCTTTTTAACTCATCAGAAAAAGCCATACATAGGTGACCTGTTTTTCCAGATATATGGCACGAATTTGGCTTTTCAGTACATGAACTTCTGAGAAAGAAGTTTCTAAAGTTCTACCTCTCTACACTTCCCCTTTCCCACTTTGCAAATCTTTCTTGTTTTTGCTGATGGTGAATGCTATATAGTTAACTCCCAGCTCCCACACCGCACAGACACATACAAGCTCAGAATAGCAGGCTCAACTCTGGGATCAGTGGGTCAGAGAAATTTTGGGTGATGCATCTCCCAGTCCTAGAAAGGAAATCAATCTCAATTCTCCTCCTTCAAAAAAGTCACTAACAGTGGCCATAAACACTAGAAGTGACTCCAAAGCATTGAGACTGGGGAAGAAATCTATTGATAGAGGAAAAGCAAGCAAAATGAGCCCAAGACACTGCCATTGACCTCAGAAATTTTATGATAGGGTCTAGGTACTAATGAAATATTGGATTTTTCCCACGATGTTTAAACTTTATTTGATGGAAGACACACACACTGGTGCCCAATGTAGAAGAGGTCTTGGTTCTCCATCAGGCAAGTGGGTGCCACCTTCCAGAATTAATTGGAACCTTAGATTACCAATGAACTATGTAAAAAGTCCTTTAAAATTAGAAATTGAGTTTTGCCTTTTACGTAATTATAATCTTACCTGTGATTCTAAGCTATAAATTAGGCACATGCAAATTTCCCCGAAATGAATGAGAAGACAGCCACCACTGGAAAGCTCACTTCTCTAAATGAATGAGATTCTCCACATCACAGTCACCAAATGATGGCCAGTTTTATGTTTACCGATGTGGCGCAAAAAGGTGCTCATCTGCAGTTGGCCAGATAACTCTGACTGGAAGTGGAGAGGTAATAACAAAGGTCCCCATTTACTGAGCATTCGTGGGGAGCCGAGCCCTGTACTGGTACTTTATATGCACTATTGCTAATTCTCATGTAATTCTTGCAAAATGGATCTTATTATACAGGCATTAAAAATAAGCTTTGGGAAAGCTAAGCAAGTTTCCCAATATCTTATAATCGGTAATTCTTGGATCCATACCTGACTGACTCCCAATCCCCATTCCTTCTTACTGTCTTTCCAGTAAGGCTTTCAAAACTTCTAGAAATACTGATTTTGATATGTGACACATGAAAGAAGCAATCTTTTGCCCAAGTGGAAACCAGTTTAGCGCTCCTCTTTATTTTAAAAGCCATAGAAGCTTAGTCCTTAGGATCTAGCTGTTACCCAGGGGATTTTAGCCAGATTCCTGGTTTTGTTTATTTTACTTATCGAAAGTTAGAGGTAGCCGAATATTTGCATTTTTGAGTAGAACAATTTTAACACTGCACTTGGTTTTGAGTGGTTTTTAAAGGAACTTAGAAATCGGACTTGGTCACCTAGCGTTCCCAGGCTAGAGCTCTGAAAAGGGTTGGCTTCCCCTTGGACGTTTACAGCACCCTAGGATGGTGTAACTGGTACAGCTATAGGGAGAGGTCTGTGAACAACGAAAACTAGATCTTTCTGGATGTGGCCTGATCCTAATGTTTGGGTAACAACTAACCCATTTAATGGAAAGGCTTATGGGGGCTAGTTTGTAGAGTGCACGGGAAGGTGGCGATGATTCATTTCTATCAAATTCACTTTTCGGTTAACAAAATCTCAGGCTTGATGTTGGTTTTGCAGTCCTGGATATCCTATACTTTGAGGATGTTTTTCTAAATAAAAGGAAACTTTTTTAAAAAAATCAGGATCAAACTTAGACACACTGTTTGGGAACAGAAGTGTGAGAGTCTTCAGGTTTTTGCTTTCAGATGTTCCCAGACAGAAGGGATCTAGATAATACCTGGCCTACATAGAGCCTGTGCTTGTCCATCACTTTTCTTTGTGGTTTATTTTAAATCTGTATGTCTACATTTTTTCATTTGGCAAAGGTACCATTCTGAGGTGACATCTTTGGAAGGAGAATCAATATGTGACACTCAGGGCATGAGGTGGTCTCAAGGGCTTAGAGCCTAACTGTCAGTGTTAGTCTTGCCTTTGCAGGGCAGTGTAGCATTCTGAGTTCCTAGCTTCTGCCACTTACCATCTGTTATCTTCTGTTACATTCTCAGATAACCTTCCTCTTTTGTGTCCCCTGTGAAATATTTAGTTCTGTAGCTATGAATTAAATATTAAACCACAAACGTACTTAGCCAGTTCTGGACTCAAGAGACACAGGAGATAGGAGAGAGCAATAGTTATTTATTTGGTCTGTACAGTGAGCTGAGCATTGTGTGGAATATTTACTTAATCCTTAAAAATTCTAGTAAGATAAGTGACTCTAGATTCTATTAGGTACTATTCATTCACTGATTCATGCATTCATTTGCGTATTCCATAAGTATTTGAGTATTTTCTGTAAACCAGGTGCTGCTCTAGCCACTGGGGATATAGCAGTGAGCAAAACACACAAAAATCCTTAAACTCACTGAGCTTACAATCTAGTGGGGTTGGGGATATAACCTATTTAAAAAAAAAAAAAGGGTAAACTATGTATTGTGAAAGAAAGTGATTAGTGACACAGATGAAAATAAATTAGACAAGAGGGATAGAAAATAACATGGAAGAGGAAGTGGGAACTGTATTTCAAGGAGGTTGGGCAAGTCTCTATTATGAAGGTGATGTTTGAGCAGAGATCTGGGGAAAGCAAACCACATGGATATCCAGGAAGGGAGTATTTCAGGTTAAGACCTGAAGACAGAAGTACACCGGGCATGTATCAGTGAGAGCAAGAAGGCCAGTATGGCTGGGATAGAGGTAGTATAGGGTGGATATATAGTTAGAAATAAAGTTGAGGGAGAGGAACGTGGAGGTAGATCATGGGGGCGGGGAGAGGAGAGGAAAGAAAGGTTAGACCATTGGAGGGATTTTTGCTTATACTCAGTGAGGTAGGAAGCCATTGAAAGTAGAGGAGGATTGAGTAGGAACTTGAATTTATTTTAAAAGAATGATTCTGGCTTCTGAATTTGAAGAAGCTACAGGAGGAACAAAGAAGGAAACAGGGAAACCATTAGGAAGCCATTACAGTAACTCAAATGAGAGAAGATAGTGGCTCAGATGAGAATGTTCGCAATGGGAGTGGTGAACAGTGGTGTGATTCCGACGTATTTTTAAGGTAATGCTGAACGACCAGCTGGGAGTTTGGATATGGCATGCAAGACAAAGAGAGGGGTTGGAGTGACTCTGGGTGCTGTGCACTGGCAAACGGAAGGATGGGGTTGCCATTGATTGAAATGGTGAAGACTATAGGAAGAAGAGAGTGGTGAAAAAGATTAGGACTTCTGTTTTGGACATGTTAAGTTTGAGTGCTTACTAACCATCATTTCATACCTCTTGTTAAATAAAACTGGAATGATATGCTCGCCGTGCTTAAGCGTCTTGCATAAGGTCACAAAGGAGAAGAGAGAACTGGTCAAATCAGATCTGATTGATTTCAAAACTAAGTTCATAACTATCACCCTCTTCTGTCTCAACCCTTGGATTTCCACTTGAATAAAACTCAGAGTAGTATGGGAATAATTTAAATTCACAGAAAACCATCAAACACAATTTTAGCCATTTCTAATGCCAAGTCTTTTGAGTTGTGAGCCATTTACACTTGAGCTGGTTTCTCTTTATTCTAGTCTCATCCTTTCATAGTGGCACTTTTGAGCTGTTTCTTTACCGAAAAGTAAGCAGGAGGAAGAGACACAAAGGACTTGAATAGTGCATATTGATAGCAAATAGTCCTCTCTGAGCTCCCAATAGAGCATTGCAAAGTTGGAGGATGAGCATCTAATTCAATTAATTAATGGTTAAGGTGCCCTTTTCCCCTCCTGGTGAGACTTATTTCTCTTGATACAAACTCAGATGTGAATGCACATCTCAGTTCTGGGAGGAATTAATATTCACCTAAAAGCAAATTAATTACATGAACTACTTCCCAAAAAATGTTCTGAGTTTTTCAGTGTTAAGATATTTGACATGTTGGCATGTAAAGATGTTTCTTTCACACCAAGTTGATGGAGGAAGGGCCAGAGAGGCAGAGAAAGCAAAACTGGAAAATGCAATTAAATGAACTCTGTCCTGCTTCTTTTAAATGACTGATGACTTATAAACTAGCCCTTCAATAGGAAGAAATGGTTCAAAGGCTGGACATTGGTTAGGTGAAAGTCCAGAGAAAACCTTCATGGATTGCTTTTCTACAGAAGAATTCCCAAAGGTGACTTAAGCTTCTCAGGTCCATTCTGACTTCCCGTGACAATGCATAAGTCATGAATGAGTGTTCTGAGCAATGTCATATTCCAGCAGAATGACATCTCCAGGTAACCTTGAACCCTCCTGCCTGGGCTTTCAGTCACAGCCCTCCTTCAGAGTGCCAAGAAACTTTCATCACCATTCCCATCAGCCATAGCTTGTCCATCAGTTAGTTCCTCAGACACTTCTTCACTCAGCTTTGCAACAGCTGAGAATAAGGATTCCAGAACAAATAGCTCACTCACTACCCTCCCTATCTTCCAGACTGGCTTCATAGATAATCCTGTGGCAAGCACAGAATGTGGGTCTTTGTACCACCTTTGCCTCGTTCCTGAAAAAAGTGCCAGCCAGTATCATTGTTCTGCTGAAGTCAGTTACAAATCATCATTATGTATAACCTTCAAAGGGAAAAAAAGTTGTATAAAAATAGCGTACTTGGGAGTGGGGAATTGGAAGGCACTTTAGAAGTAACAGGGCCTGGTGATGTAATATGCCTCAAATTCCTGGGAATGCCACTGGATGTGGCCATGAGAGAATTCATCAGATGCTGCTTTTGCAGATTTTCTTGATTCCTGATTTTTTTCTTTATGGGTAGAAAAACTGTAATATTTATACTCTTACAGCACAGAAAGAACCCCAATTTGTTTTTCACAACTTGCACAGCTAATCTCATGTGCTGCTATATTTAATGTTAAAATTTATCACCACCACCACCCCTCCATATAAAGTTGTTATATTTATGAGGTTGGAGGGGGCACCTCAAGAGCCCTGTGCCTCATAATTCTTGGGGGTAATGAGAGGTGGTGGGCATGAGCATCTTTTTCTGTCTCTCCTTATCTTCCTGGCCCTGCCGTCTCCCTTAGAAGGCATTTGCAGAGCCACCTACTCGGCTATAGTATTGATGGCAACCTTCGAGTGTGTGCCAAGAGTTGACATGTGAATCTTAGTTCCTTTCCTCCCACAGCCTTAGACCTTTGTAGCACTGCAAAGCCTGGAGGTTTGGGGGCAATAGAGATGGGAGGATGACCTAATGCCTCATCCTGCTGGGATAACCGTGACTTTCACATCCGCTTTCATCCACGGTGTTCCCTGCCAATCTCATGCTTTCTCAACTCCTTTTCATGGTAATAAGTGCCATGGTGGTCCTGGACATAAACAGCCGTCAGGCAGGCCTGTCAACACTGGCTTTACACTCTGAAGTCACAGCCCTTGTTTCCTAGCAAAGCTTTTTCTCCTTCCTCCTAAGTCATTTTGTTTCCCTGATGCCCTCGTTCAGAGCCATTCTTGTTGGAGAAGCCCTATAAAAATCCCCTAAATGTGTTCATACCTGCGAATAAGGAGGTTTTTTTTTGACAAAGAACTGTGACCATTCCCGCAGCCGAGCTGAGCAGAGCAGGGAACTGAGTGGATATATATTTAGTAATGGTGATCACTGATGTCAATTCTATGTTTCAGGAGGTTTAAGAAAAAATATAATAAAAACGCATCTGAAAACATAAGTAATTCTTGAGATTACAAGTACGACCGGGAAATGGTGGAATTGAAAAGAGATGTGGCATTCAGATATTGTGCCTTTCTTTTCCTTACTTGTTTTTCTGTGTTCTGTGCTTAGAAGAGGCCATATGAGTAAGTAATAATCTATAAGAGTGAAAAGGGCACTGCAGAAGAGAAGAAACTTTCAACGTTTATGTCTGCTCTGTGCATTTCTCTGTGACCTTTGGAAAAGAAAACTCTTCATTCACATTGGCAAGATTTTGCCAGATTAAGTCCCTCCTCCACCCAGCAAACTCCTGTGTTAGAAAGTTAATCTTAGGTTCCATTAGTTAACATATATTTTTAAAAATATCAAAAAATACTCACCTTTTTAACCACATGTAAGGAGATATTCTAAAAGACTTCACTGAGTAGAAGTAGTAGTAGTAACGATAGAATGTTGATGTTTACACTGTTTGGCCAAATCACCAGGGGCTCTGCCTGCATGTGTTGTCTCAATTGTATACAACTCTACTGAGTTGTGTACAATTTTACAAACAAATCTGAGCTGAGAAAGGTTAAGTCACTTGCCCCAAGTGGAACCGGTGTAAAAAGGCAGATGGCATTCTAGCTTAGGTCTGTCTGACTCAAAAACCTGTGCCTTGAAATGCTGCATTTTAGAACAAGGTGAAGACAGCAAGCCTTTGTTTCCTGTGCTAGCACCCATGCACATCCACCTCTTGGAACTTATTCTTAACTGGTACCTTGGTATAAGAGGTTATTATACTCACTCTTGTTCCTACTGGTGTTTACTATCTGCCAAAGCCAGAGGTGCAGAATCTTTTTCTGCCTTGCTAGTCCATGTCCATCCTGCTAGCTCCATATGAGAATCACTTAGAATAGAAAGAATTGGGATGTCTGGTCAGCTGTGGTTGCCGAGCAACATATGCAGGACAGTGGGACCTGGCTACAAATCCCCAGTGCGACTGGCACTGAACAGTGTTCTGTGCTAGGTACAGGAACTCATAGAAGGCTTCATCTACTCCTTTCTTATTATGTGACCATGAGCACGACATGTCTCCTTTTCTCTGAATTTGTAAAATAAACTGAATAATCTTTGAGATGTTCTACAGCTCAAACATTTGAGAGATTAGACCTTGGTGAATTGGCAGGCCAACATTACAACCTGCAACCTCCCATTTGTGAGCATGCAAAGAGCCAGTCACCAGTGAATAGAAATGATCGTTTACCGTGTAGCATCAGGCAGGCCCCAAAGGGTGACCAAACCCTGAAAAATGGCCAAGAGAAAATCAGGGTGTACCTCAGCCAAAGGAAAATATGGCCCTTTATATATGTGATCATATATTTGCTTTATGTAATGTCATCTTCCTGGGGTACCAAAGATGTTGTGAAGAAAGTCTTAAAGTCAAAATACTAACATTGCATAACTACTCCCTTCTTAGTAGACTAAGGAATCAGAGATCTCTAAAATAGTCTTAAAAAACATTTCTCTGAGATCCATGCTTTCTGTTGTTGCCTTGGGTAAGCACAGGTGAGCAGCCTGTTTCCTTAATGAGACCTTTCTTCAGTGTAGCTTAAGAAAATGGTGGCTGTGGAGAAAGACATGCTATGTTTGAAGCCTAATTCTGCTGCTCCCTGGCTCTGTAACCCTGGGCAGGTGATGTCACCTTTTTAATACGCAGTCTCATCTGTAAAAAGGTATTCTAATAGTGCCTGAGCCACAAGCTTGCTGTTGGGATTAAATGAGAGAGGCCAGTGCCTTTCAACCCAGTTTCCCGCTCATGCTAAGAGTTCAATAAAAGGGAGCTACTATGATTTCTAATAGTTCTGCTCCGATGGAAAGAGTGCTTTTGGCATGGCCTGGCACATAAGGAATGTGAGAAGGCTGTGCCTTTTCTAATTCTACCTCTGAAGACTGCTGACTGTTTATATCTTCCAATGACCACTGTAGATTATTAAATCAGCATTTCTATCAACTGCCTTTTCCCTCTCCATATTAAGGGACAGCTTGTTTGGACTCTTTGTATATTGAAATGACTATCCCTGAGCATATGGACTTGCTTTAAGTTCACACATGTTCATCTGATTACCCTAAGACAACTATGTCTGTTTCTTCACCCTAATAAAACAAGTGTTACCATCCATAATTCTATATCATTTAAGTCCAGTCTATTTCCTATAAATAAATATATCCTTGATCCCCATTACTGTTTTCCACATCTCCATAAATGTCATTTATCTATCCAGATGGCCATACCAGAAACTTGGGAGACATCCCTGGGTCTGCCTTGTCCCCTCCACCTTATAGCTGATCCATTAGGTACTGTCATTTCTACCTCAAAAAAATATGTCTTAAATCCATCGGCCTCCCCACCCCAACACTCTGCACCGTAATCTAAGCTACCATCACCTCTAGTCTGGACATGTGCAATATCTCCCTGAGTGGTTTTCTAGTTTCCACTCACACTGTATTCCCAATCCTTTGTCCACTCAGTAGTCAAAGTAGAATTTTTGAAACCAAAATGAGACCATGTCTTACCCCAACTTAAAACTTTTCAGTGATTTCCCATTATATGCAGAATAAAATCCAAATACATTATTCTGACCTGTGAGCGAGCTCTGCATGCTCTGGCTCCAGGGTATGTCTCAGAGAGCCCTCTTCCAACCACTCCAGCCAGTTTCTTTCATAGCGTCTATATCAGTTAATAAGCATATGTTTATTTTTGTCATCAATTGATTAATGCTGGTCTCCCTCACTGGTCTATAAGCTTCCTGTGAGCAGAGATTTTGTCAGTTTTATTCATTAATCTATCCTCAATGCTTTGCAAAATTCTTGGAACTTTGTAGGTACTCAATAAATGTTTGTTGAATAAACAAATGAAATACCAAATTCTAATTGTGTCCTTATATTATTGTATTATCAAAGTATCATTTTTAAATATTAAAATTAGTTACTAATAATGGGGAATACCTGTGTGCAAGTCATTAGATCACTGGTTTTTAGGGATATTTCTAGGAAGGTCATCCTAAAAGCCTTCTAGAATTATATCCCAAAGTCTTTACATATATCAAAACGCTGTAGGTTAAATGATGGATATTTTGGTTGGAGTATAGATATTCAAATTGGGCTGCTTCTTTCCATATACTCTATTAAGATTTCCAGTATGACTGCTCCAAATCATAATTCACCTAAGATGAGGGTTCACATGTAAACAGCAATGTATCCGTCTCCTAAAGTAAAAAGTTATAGCCAAACTTGTTAAGATACATATTTTAAATCTATCTACAATTGAAATTTTTATAATGTTTGTGTTTACTAGAAAAACATGTCTGACACATTTATGAATGGTATAACTTCGAGCATGGTTGGTTGGTAATAGCGATTGAATTGATATTAGGCTACATTTTACATAGTGCTATATATCTATTAGGCATAAAAGGGCACTTTGGTAATTTAAGTTAACAAAATCACAAACTTAGTGGGGAAAAGAAGAAATATTAAATAGAAGGAAATGACATTTGAAATCTATTTTCATTACATTTTCACATTTTGTTCTTCATTCTTAAACTAATTTTCCTCTAAAAAGCAAGAATGTTATATTAGGAAATAATGTGTCTTGAAAACCTGAGCCAGCAAGCTTATGATCCAAGTGGTAATGACTTCTGTAATTGCTAATGAGGCAATGGAAGTTGAATATCTGAGTGCACTCCCTGGGGCCAGCCTCTTGCCTATTCTGCAAGAAGCTGTCATATCAAATTTTTGTCCTGACTCCATGGGCACTTTGATTCTTAAACCTTTCTGAGAAACCTAATCTGAAATCAAAGTCAAGTTTCTTAGATGTGGTCAGACAAGGTCACATTTAAAACAGTCCAGTGAATCTGCAGACCAAAGTTGAAAGGTAATGCCTCCCTCCCAAAATTGGCACAGACTTACCTTGCTAGGTTACCTTTCAGTTTCTAATGTGTCTTTTTCACCTCCTTCCCGATGGACTGGGAAAATGAGAGTCTATCCTCTGAAAAATGGTAGAAGAGTTTCCTTAAATTGGAATCACTTAATTAGGAAATTGGATACAGTTGTATTTTGGAAATGCACCTTTATCCAAATCAGTGAATCACGAGGCATTTTGTTGTAGAAATATCTTGATCAGAGATTGCATGAAGTGAGATGTGCAAAAGAAATCCTTTCTAATTCATAGTAGGACTTTTAAAAATGAGAACTGTGTGGTAATTTCAGGTTCATGGGTTTCATTTTTGGCAAAAATTATCAGGATTTATTCACTCTCTTGAGTGACCCAAAACACTATACAGGATTTCTGCTGTAATGCTATGGACATTTTTTCCCCCAGTGTCACCTTCCTTCTATGTTGAGCCTTGAGATATTATCCAAAATGGTGCTGGAAAAGAGGGGAATGGTGACTCTTGTTAGGCATGATCTTAACATTTCACGACACAGGTTTTTATCAAAGTCCATGTGATTAAAGGAAAAAAAACAACCTTGCCATTGCTTTATATTTCAGTGTTCTGTCTCTTGTGGTCGAGGGCATAAACAACGAAATGTTTACTGCTTGGCAAAAGATGGAAGCCATTTAGAAAGTGATTACTGTAAACACCTTGCTAAGCCAAATGGGCACAGAAAGTGCCGAGGAGGAAGATGCCCCAAATGGAAGGCTGGCGCCTGGAGTCAGGTGAGCAATGCTTCTCCTCTACGACTGCTTCGTTCTCTTTGGACACATGGCCGACACCATCGTGTTGACTTGTGTTCCTATGCTCGGTTTGGGGGACAGGGAGGGAAGAATTTTTGTCAGGATACATATTAGCTGTGGGACCTTGGGCAAATGGCTTCAGCCCTTGGTGCTTTGGATAATAATACCTATAGTAGGGTGGTTGTGAGGATTAATTCTAAATGACAGTAGATGTAGATATTAGATGTCTAGCACAGAATAGCCCCTCAATACTTTGCTGATGCCATTTGTCTTATTATTCACCAGAGAACCCCTAATTCAGATTGCAGTAAAGTTGACTATGGTCCCCTAGCAGGAATTGAGTCTGAATTTACTTTTGAGATTTTTCAAAGAAAGGACTGTCAATATAAAGTATAAGGAACGTTTTCTCTGCGCATTCACTTGTGTACAAGAGAGGTAGGGGACAGAGGGGAAGTTCTCCGTCATGTTCTAGTTATGCGACTTTGGGTGATTTGTTTAACCTTCCTGAGCCTACTTCAGATCATTCTTATGAGAATTTAATGCAATAATGAATGCTACCTACTTAGCTCAGGGGTCTCAAGAATAATAATTTGTTTAGATGAGTGTGATGTGTGTATCAGATGGGTAAGAGGGGTAAGTACCAAAGAAACTGATTATGGTTAGACTCCATTAATTCTAAACATTTGATAATTTAGTCAGGAATTGGGTTTCTTTGTTGAAATCAAAAAGGAACTCTGGAAACTTCTATTTACCTATAAACAATTAATGCATAAATTAAAGTCACTGGCATCTACTCCATAAAGTAAATCTTGTCATTCCACACTTGTACATTTTCTCAGCGTTTTTGAAGGTGCTTACTTAAAAGTAATAGGCTCAATTTCTTTTCACATGTTTCATATACAGTACTGCTCCTTTTCTCCATTGATTCGATTCAATGAGGTTTGACTGAATTTGTGGTTCTCCTGTGCAGCAGAGAATCATGCAGATACTCCAGAGAATCAATTTAAAAAACTAGCTTCAAGGTTGGTAGCCTCTAGAATTGATTCTTCCAGAGCCTGGGTCTTGATTCCTAAGGTCCCAAAGAAGCATATTGGACAGCTGTGTTAACAGGGGGAAGAGTCGAGAATCCTCTATTTCAACATGACTGATGGAAGATTCCTGTAGAAGTGTGAACTTTTTCTTAAATGCTCTGAGCTGTTGTCATTGTCCCCTATACCTCCCAGCTATATTCTGCTTCCCAGAAATGTAAAGTATGGTCTGCATCAGCAGAGTGGTCTGGTCCTTCTCAAGGCCTTTATCACAATGATCATGTTTTGTTTTCAGTTTTGTTTTAATTTAACACTCAAAGCCTCTGTGCCCAGCCAGAGCTAGTCCCTCCTGCAGCTTCCTTAAGAAATGAGTTTTCAAAGCAGTGTTTCATACTAGTCATCCTTAACAGTTGTTTAAGTGACTACTGTCATCTGCAATTTCCAGTCCTTTCATTTTTGGAAACTATTCGATTCATATAAAAATCTGCAGCTAACATTATTTCAGATACTACACTAATTAGCTTGTCCTCTTGTAGGCTTTCATGGAGTGACTTTTCTTTATGTTCCTTAGCCTCTACTTATATATATGCATCTTGCCCCGAATATTAAGTTTAGAGCATGTAAGTGATGCTCATTTTAAAGTCTAATTCATTCAATAAAAAGACTGTTGAAAGAATCTTTCACTCTTTATTTGTAAACACAGAGTGCATTTTACTCCAGTATCCTGTGATCTTGATGGGAAGTCTAAAATTGCTCACAAAGCTGTGACTATTAGGTTTGAACCCTGGGGGTTTTTTCCGAACATAAGGTAATAGGATTATCAGAATGCCTCCCCAGAAAAGACTGCACCTGTTCAAAATGACTGCTTAGAAAAGTCTAGTCACCTTTGTAGAAAATGCAAGCAAACAGAGTTATGAAATGATCTGTGGCCAGCTTATTAATGCCGTGATTTGATTTGCAGAAATGAATCATAAAAGCGGGCAAGACAAGGTGCTGCATAGGTAAAATCCAATTTGTGCAATTTAGAAATGTACCTAAAAATAATCAGACCCAGTGGTTGATGGAGAAAGATGGTCTGCATGATTAAAGATTATTGGTTTACTAATGATCTGGCAGTAAACAGGAATATCCTTAGGGCAGCGATATTAAAGCAAGAGTAATGGTTATCCATTGACAATGAATTTAGATTTTATATCTGGTCCCTCTGTTTTCAGCTAGTAGCTATTTTCTAGTCATCTCATCTTAAAGGTAGGAAGAATAATTATTGCAATTTCTCTTGTCAAAATGTCTGAAAATAATAAGATGTACATAATATGGGATGGGAGACTAGTATAGCCATGCTAATCCTCATAGTCTCTCCCTCAAAACTGATGTTTTGGAGTTTAAAGGGGAATGTTTTACTCCTACATGTTTTAAAATTTTTGAATTTGTAAAGGAAATTTTTTCAATAAAAGCATTTCTTTTATTGAAAAATGAAAAACATCCTCACTATAGTTTAAAAGCATTTTCTTCAAAACTTTACATTTGATTTGTTTAGATGATTTTTATGAAGAGCTAAGGTTAGATGCCCGTGAAATTTTAAGATAAAAATCAGTATCAAATTCTTGATTCAGCTTGATAATTGTGAAAGCTCTGTATTCCCATGATACAGAAGCATTCCAGGGTGAATTTTTAAATGTTATCCTATTCCTATAGAAAGACTTTTTTAAACAATGAAGATCAAAAATGAAAAGAATAAATAATCAGATTAGAATTCATCAATCATGAACTCATTCAATGGATGCATTCATCAATCCTGAGTTACTCGTGTTTCTTACAGTTTACCATCTCTGTAGTCAGGATGGGCCTGACAATAATTGGAATGCCATGATTAAATTAATAGCACTTGTTTTCTTTCTTAGGGGTTGATAGAAAACATAATGCTGTGTCTTGCAATCAATGATGTCTTAGATTCAGGGAAATAATTCATTTTTTCAAGCTCTTCGGTGCAATGCCAAAAGAGAAACTGGCAATTGCATCATAAATCTGCCAGCCATTTAGGGTTAGGACTTCTCTGGTAATTACAATGAAAGCAGTGTGGTGGTGGTGTCTGATTCTGAAGTATTCTGAAAGTATTCAAGAGAGAAACATGGCAAATGTGTAGCTGTATCTTTTGAGGAATCAAGGAAACCATATGCACATAGTCAGTGATGAGAAATAGAGTTGCTTTAGAGATGGGTGCTCTCCATTATTTTGTTTGTATTTGATCTGTAAGCACTGATGTTGAATTGTTTGAATACAGGCTTCTCACCCACACTCTCGCTGACGTCTTATGGAAGACTGCATCACATTAACACCATATTTTAAACTGGAAGGCACATTCTAGTCCACAGTAGTTACGGTACATTGCCTGAGATGGAATTTACTTTGACTGTTTTGTTCTGTTTTTCGCTCGAGTTAGAGTGATTATCTCTGTTCTTTGCTTAATTTATTTGTGGAGTATCTGCCTAAAAGGTTTACTAAGAAATGTAAACGATATTTTATGTGAAATGCTTAGCATAGAGCTCTCAACTGGGGTGATTTCATATCTCTTGTGACATTTAGCAATGTCTGGAGACAGCTATGGTTGTCACAACTTGGTGGAGGAAGGAAAATACGACTGACATCTAGTGGGTAGAGTCCAGGGATGCTGCTAAATTTGTTTCAATGCATAGGACAGCCCTCAACAACAAAAGAATTTTTAGGTTGAGAAACCCTAGTTTAGAGACTGGCACATAGTAAGTGCTTAGTAAAAGTTTGCTATTATTGTTACTATTATTATATTATTATCGTTGATTCAAGCTAGTTCCTGCTTTAAACAATGTCACCACAATAATACTGGAAGAAAGTATATAATATTCTTTCCAGGCTTTCAAGTATATATTGTGATTCCTCAAACATCAGAACTTCCACAGAGATGGTTTCATCTGTGGAAATAAGCGTCAAGTTCCCTCTTTAAATTGGTGAGTTCTGCATACTAGCGTTGCACAGTAGGAAGTACAGAGAGATGAAACATAGCTCCCAGTTCAGTAGTTCAGAACTAAAAACATCTACTTTCAAACCTGTACAAATAGACTTGCATGCTGGAATGATGGCCGGGTACAGGGGGCACATTAATAGAGACTGCTCAGCTTTTTTCCTCACCAAACTAAAAGATGTACTAAATAGAACAAGAAGAATTAAGCACACGTGTGTACATACCATCACCATCACCACCTCCAGGGTCATGCAGAGGTCTTTTTGATGCTGTTTTATTCATGGGGTTTCTGCACAAATCTCTCAGAATTCACCAAGCAAGCCTGGCTGGCTGTGTATGCAAATTGTTGCCTCCCTCGAGACAGCACAGGAAGAAAACTGGAACACAGAAAAGTAACTCTGATGCAGTGCACTTCGTTTTGAACAAAGATTACCATGGATGTGGTATTCAGAAAGGCAGAGCTTATACCTTGCTGTGCATTTAAGTCCTGTCAAAGTCTTTTGTATTATTTCAAAGCTGGCTTTGACATTATAAAACTCAGAAGCCACAAAGATATATTATGTAATTGAACTTTCCTTTGTCTTTATTTGCCTTTTAAAAAGTTATCAAACACTGTAGGAAGTGATTTTTTTTTGAATGTTGCATACTTAGGAGTCTTAATATATTCCATTCATTGAATGATAAGTAATTTTCTAAATAACAATAGCATTAAAAAGAGATATCATTTGCTTAGAGACTGAATAGTATTCATTCTAATAGTCTTTAATGTAATTTTCTTTTTCTTTAGGTTATTAAAGCATTCTGAGCTTTTGAATACATATGTCCTATGCCCAATTCAAATTATTTAGTTATTCTTATTCTTTCTTTGTATTTCCATTTGGCTACATCGTTCTGGAAATGTACTGTTTTATAATTAAGACCTCAAATTCAAATAGCCAAAGGGTTTTTTGATTGTTGTTGTTAGATGGCAATGATGATGATGGTTGAATATTTGTCAGTGGTGTGGTAACTCTCTCATGTTACAGTTCATTCAGTTCCAGTGTAATCGATGGCAAATATTATACATGCAGCTCCCATACATATTATATGGCCATTCTCTGCAGACAAGGCAATCACTTGTGTTCAGGCATTCCCTGTTCCACCCAAGACATAATGACTTTAAAAGTCTGATTTTTTGTGGGTCACAAACTCATTCAATCCAATTAACATAGTTAAACCCAAACAGTAATAGCTATGTTGCTCCAAAATATTTCCTTCTCTTCAGCCAGCTTTGATGTGAACATTTGAGCTCCTGCCTGGCATAGACTCATCTGAAACAATATGATTTCCCAAGCTGCCCTCTACATAGTATAATCTGTTTTCTTAAAATCTGAAATGGCAATGAAATTAATATGCAGCACAATCCATTGGGTGTACTTCTTGATAGTAAATTTCCATTAGCTCAGAGTAGGATGAATCCTACAGCAGGTTAATTGGACAAGGATTCCTTTCTAATTTAAAAGTACAATTCCAGTCTTTATGAAGACTTCCTCTTAGTAATATGGCTTTAATGTACATTAAACCTGTTTTCTCAATGCCAGACAAATTAATGGAGGCTGAGCTATCACAAAAACTTGGTAAATTTTTTAAATAGCCAAGGGTAATAATATGCTATTCTTTCCAATCAAATGTTGCATTTAGTTTCTAACTGTCAAAGCCTTAATAAAGACAATATTTCTTGGCCTGCCCATAAGTGAGATTATAAAATCCGGTGATGAAGAAACCATTAAAAAATTAATTTAGAGGAAAGTTAATTGCAGATTTAATATGGTATTTTGCAACTTGGTCAACAAAATGTTTCAGCCTGATTAGCAGTATTTTTCAAGAGCTGAAACATTATGCGTGAGGAAATGGTTTTTCCTTGTCAGCTTTTATTCTTATATATTCATCTTCGGTTGTAGATAGACAAAAATACTTTAGCGAATTCCATAGTTTTTAAAAAAATTTCTCCACCGTCAGGAATAAGAGCAAGAAAAGGAAGAGACTGGAGAAAATAATTCTACTTACAAGGCCCTAAAAGTTTCAGTGATTTACTCTCCTTGGGTTATAGTTTTAACCTGCCAAGAAATTCTTCTTATACAGTGCTGTATCTCTGGTTTTCAAGAACCTCAAATCCTCCAGTATAAACACAGTTTGGGAATTTCGCTTCACATGGCAGCACTATTTCTAGGTCCCACTAAATGTTTCCTAGTGATCATCCTCAGCCTCTTCAATTTTCCAAGAGTTTTGTTAACTTTTGAGATTCCTAAAACATGAATACCCTCCTCACTCACCAATGTTGACAGGCAGCGAGTTTGCAGATTTAAGACCTTGCCTTGAGTTCCCTTCATTGGAAATTAGAAAGCTTTGTGCTAGCTGTGAAAGGCATTGGATTAGGGGTGCTTTCCCCATGTCTGTGACCCTCCCTCCCCCACGCACACCACCCCCTCCCCACCCAACGCACAATGACCCAAAGCTCCCACTTACACACTCTGTCTTCTCAGTGCTCAGTGTCCTGCGGCCAAGGCGTGCAGCGAAGAAATGTGGGCTGTCAGATGGGAACGCACAAAGTAGCCAGAGAGACCGAGTGCAACCCTTACACCAGACCGGAGTCAGAACGAGCCTGCCAAGCGCCGCAGTGTCCTCTCTATGCTTGGAGGGCAGAAGAATGGCAAGAAGTAAGTAGAGCCATGAAGTGGGCACCTGCTAGGCATTTTGCTCAACCCCCTTGCTATCATCACATCCGTTTGTTCCCCTGCATAGCCTTCAAGCACGGTGACAAGGCTGGCTCTTTCCCAAAAGGTTTGCTGTCAGAAGGCAAGCAGTTCATTCCAACCAGGGTGGGAGAGCTCCTCCTTTTTATGCGTGCTCCAGACTTGAATGTTCCAAGTCCGGCTGCCTCCAGAGAAACTTTTAATAGGCCTTGGGCCAAACGCATACAGATAACTTTCACAGAAGGAGGGGGAAACAGATGAAATATTTTAAATGTGTATATCCAGATTTGGTCATTCTCTATTAATGCAAACAGCCACAAGACTCAAGTAGGACCTCTTCTCTATTTTTCTTCCTTCCATGACTTTGGCTCTCAGGTAGAAAACAGACATTCATTTGAAATCCCGATCAATTAGTGAAGGACTTCCAACATTAAAAATAATGATGGGATCTGAAGAACTGCTCAGGTGTTGCAGAAACAGACTTATTTTTCTCCCACTTAATGTTTGGTTAAAGGAAGTGTAATGTTTTACGTTAATGTTTAGTTAAAGAAAACACTAAATGTCCCTGGAGAGAAGTCTGGCTAGGAAAAAAAGACATTAGTAGGACATTAGTTTCCAGAACAGAAGATTAGATTGTAGAAAAGGGAGAAAAGAGTTTAGGAAGCAAAACCATGTCTACTAACATTGGAATGAAATAGAAAATGTATGCTGTTGTTTACAAGAGCCAAGATATGGAAATTACCCAAGTGTCCTTCAACAGGAAATTGGATAATGAAGATGTAGTACATATATACAATGGAATACTACTCAGCCCTAAAAAAGATGAAATATTGCCAAAAGATTAAATACAGCATGGATGGATCTTGAGAATATTATACTAAGTGTTATAATTCAGATAGAAAAGTACAAGAACCATATGATTTCACTCATATGTGGGATATAAAACAAAACACGACAAACCAATAAACAAAACAAATAAACGAAAAAACAAACTCATAGTTACAGACAACAGAATGGTGGTTACCAGAGGCGAAGGGGATGGAGGGGGAGAATGTAGAGAGTAAAGGGGGTCAAATATATGATCAGAAGGAGACTAGACTAGACTATTTTGAGACACGATAGAGTATACAGATGTAATGTTACAAAGTTGTAACCCTGAAATATAAATATATAATGTTATTAACCAATCTTTTCTCAATTAATTTAAAAAAAGAAAGTGCATGCTGTAAAAGGTTCAGAGATAGCAATAATAAAAGAGGAATTTCCCATCAGGAATGGTTTTCAGAACAGGGGGAAACCATGCCCGGCACTGTACTAAGTGCTTTATGTTCATCACCTCACTTAATCTTTTTAACCATTAGACAAAGTGGATATTATTACCACATTCTGCAGTCGAGGAAACAGAGGTTCGGAGAGCCAGTGTCGTTTGTCCAGTTGCCACATACCGAGCAAGTGAAAGAAGCAAGATTCTATCCTAAGTTTACTCACAAATCATTATGAGATACTATTCTGCATTTCTTTTTTTATGCAAGTGTTATGGCAATGCCGCTTTTTCCCAGTTTTATTGAGATATAACTGACATATAACGCTGTCTTCATTTTTGGAGAAAACGTGATGATTTGACATATGTTCATATTGCAAAATGATTACCACAGTAAATTTAGTTATTGTTAATGCAGTAAACAGAGTGTTGTTAATGTAGTGTTGTAGTTAATATCCATCACTTCACATACTTACAAGTTTATTTCGCTTGTGATAAGAACTTTTAAGATCTACTCTCTTAGCAACTTGCAAATACAGAACATATTGTTAACTATAGCCTCCATGCTGTATATCACATCTCCAGGACATATTAATCTTAAAACTGGAAGTTTGTACCTTTTGACCACCTTCACGCATTTGCCTTCTTCCCACCCCCACCTCTGGCAGCCACCAATCTATTCTCTGTATTTATAAGTTTGGTTTTATTTTATATTCCACATGAAAGTGAGATCATATGGTACTTGTCTTTCTCTGTCTTAGCATAATGCCCTTAAGGTTCATTCATGTTGTTATGGATAGTAAGATTTCCTTTTTATGGCTGAATTATATTTAATTGTATAAAACATTGATTTTTTTTGTTTGTTTTTATCCATTAATCCGTCAGTGGATATTTAAGTTGCCTCCATGTCTTGGCTATTGTAAATAATGCTGCAAGGAACATGAGGGTGAATCTTTTTGAGTTAGTGATCTTGATTCCTTTGAATAAATACTCAGAGGTGGAATTGCTGGATCATATGGTAGTTCTATTTTTAATTTTTTGAGGAACTTCCATATTGTTTTGCATAGCAACTGCACCAATTCATACTCCCACCAACAGTGTATGAGGATTCCTTTTTCTCCACATCCTCGCCAACACTTGTTGTATCTTATCTTATTGATAGCCATTCTCATGGGTGTGAGGTGACCTCTCATTGTGGTTTTGATTTACATTTCCCCAATGATTAGTGATGTTGAGCACCTTTTCATATATCTGTTGGCCATTTGTATGTCTTTTGAGGAATGCCTATTCAGGTCTTTTGCCCATTTTTAGTTTGATGTATTACCACTTGTTTATTTTTGCTTTTGTTGCCTGTGCTTTTGATGTCAATCCAAAAAATTATTGTCAAGATTGAAGTAAAGGAACTTATCCCCTATGCTTTCTTTTAGGAATTTTATGATTTCAGGTCTTACATGCAAATCTTTAATTCATTTTGAATTGATTTTTGTATATAATGTAAGATAGGGATCCAGTTTCATTCTTTTGCATGTGGCTGTCCACTTTTCCTAACGCTATTATTAAAGAGACTGTCCTTTCAACTGTGTATATTTGTCATAAATTAACTGATAATATATGTGTGTGAGTTTATTTCTGGGCTCTCTGTTCTGGTCCATTGATCTGTGTGTCTTTTTGTTATGCTAATAGCATACTATTTTGATTACTATAGCTTTGTAATATAGTTTGAAATCAGGAAGCATGATGCCTTAGCTTTGTTCTTCTCTCTCAAGATTGCTTTGGTGATTTGAGTGTCTTTTGTGGGTCAATTTCATACAAATGTTAGGATTTTTGTTGTTGTTGTTTCTATGAAAAATGCCTTTGGAATTTTGATAGGATTGTGTTGAATCTGTATATTGCTTTGAGTAGTATGGACATTTTAACAATATTAATTCTTCCAGTCAATGAGCACGGAATATCTTTTCATATTTGTGTTTTCTTCAGTTCCTTTCGTCAGTGTGTTATGGTTTTCAGTGAACTCATCTTTCACCACTTTGGATAAATTTATTCTTAAGTATTTTATTCTTTTTGATGCAATTTTTCATTGGGATTGTTTTCTTACAACTGCATTGTTATCATATATGGAGATTTAGTCTTCCAGCCCTGTCTTTCCCTCTCATTCTCTTTCCTGATGGATTAGTTCCATTGTTCGCAGTCATCTCTTTTATTTAGGGCTCTCACCCTCCCTGTCTATTCAGTTTGTTCGTTTGTTTGTTTGTTTTTGTTTTGTTTTGCTTTTTTTCCTTCTAGATATTTTTACTTCCACCACACAGTGACAGGAATAGCTAAAGCAGTTGAACTTAAAATTAATTGCACCTGAGCCACACAAGTTATTGAAAACCCAGAGGCTATAGAATTCTGCAGACCTGGTTCATATCCCAGCACTGCTACTTATTAGCCACTTGTCTTAGAACAAGGATTCTTAATTTCTCTGAGCCTTGGGCTTGCTATCTGTAGAATGGGAATAATAATAACTATGCAGAATTATTCTGAGAAAATCTGAGCTAATAGAGTTGTTGGGATTGACAGTGCCAGATATAGAAAGAAGGGTCTCTCTCATCTCTCTCTCCCTCAGTGTTACTGCTTGATTCTCTTTGCAGTTCTTGTTTCAGACCTACCACTACCTGCTTTTTCCTTCTACCTCGTTCATTACATGCCAAACTCAACCCTGCGTAATTGCTCCAAGGAGTTGAAAGTAAGATAGTGTTGAGGAATGAATCCAAGCTGACTGCTCACACGTTAACCAACTTTTGAAAATTCAAGAGCCAATCGGGAAAATGCAAACTCCATTTACAATTCTTTTTAAAGCCCAAAGAATAGAACCCTTGCCAAATATGCACTAAGGAAATCCTCTTCTCTGATCATACAAAATATGCCTAGCAATTTACATCTTTGCATGTGCTATGCAGATGGATCTTTTTAAATTCTTCTTCAAACATTGCCATCAAGATTTATATAAGAACAGAAGATCTAATGAAATAGCTTGACCTATGGCTATATTTAGAAATTTACTAGAAGTTAACCATTCTCACAAAGAGAAAAGACTCTTGAAGCAATGAGAAAAGTAGATTCTAATAGTTACCCTCCTGTGTACATGCTCTTTCATCTGACTGAACTCTAGGTGGAGAGTTTGGAGAAGGTGGACCTGGATGGTGAGAGAGAATAGAGAACTGTGGGAGGCTCTCACTTGACATTGAATTTGCAAAATGAGGCTCAAGATAGCTGGAGCTGAGAGAAGCCTCATCAAAAGCTTTTGTTTTTCCCTTGCGAAGTCTGCTGGTGGCCCTATCAGAATGTCTCCAAAACAACAAGGCTTAGAGTGAATGTTGATAGTAGCTAGGCAACCACCCTAATAGTTCGAATCAAGAATGGAGTGGCCACTCCTCCTGTTTGCCTGGGGCAGTCTTGGTTTCTGCCTATGGCAGCCCTGGTGTAATTATTAATTGCCCCTAATTTCATGATAAAAAGTGTCCTTGTTAAACAGTAAACTAGGTGGTCACTTACTAGTACATCACCCTTCAGACTCCCCTCAATTATGGCCCTAACCTTTCTTCCTCCCACCTCCTCTGTACCCACTCACTCTGCTACCATTTTACCTGATACCTGCTTGACACAGACATGCATCTCTACTTCCCTTCCTTCATCTAGTGACTCCTTGACCTGATGTCAGTGAGCGTGCCAAGGCACAGCCTCAGAGCCCACTGAATGGGATGTGCCGAATTCCCCAACCCCAGTCCATTACAGGAAGTTCTTCTCTTAGCGGTCCTTGGCAACCACCTCAGAGCTCTTGTTTGCTTTTCGAGTGTGCATTTTTCTCCTTTTGCTTCTCCTTTGTGGGCTATTAAAACTCATCTGTTTTTTTTTTTTTGGTTTGTTTTTCTTTGGGGTTTTTTTTGGTAAGATGTATTTCATGCAAGGCACATAGCAAATGGCACCCTCCTCTTTTTGAACAATAATCCAGGCAATCCGCCTTGAGAAGCACAAGTGGGTATGAGAAGCATACCCACAGTAGCATGATCATCAGGGATGTTTTATATAGCCTCACAGGTTGTACACTGCACAATTCTGGGGATACTATTTCCATAGGCTACAATGTCAGTGACATCCCTAAAACTGTATAGTGCAGCAGTCCTAATACTGATGATGATTTTTAAAAATGTATTGTTTATTAAGCTATGGACCAAGAACTACATTGAGTATTTTTACACTGTGGACCTCATTTAACCTTTCCCATAACTCTCTAATGTAGTAATGAAAATTTTATTCTCACTTAAATGTGAAGACATTTGAAGCTTAGGCAGGTTAATTTATCCAAGTTCATGCATTTCCTAAATAATAAGGCTAGGATTTGAAGCCCAACAGCCTGACCTCTAGAACATATGTTCTGAATCTTTATATTCCACTGCCTTCCGTGCACCTAAGATGAATAATTTTATTTCTCTCTTAATGGCTTGTCCAGCTTCTTACTGCAGAGTTGGCATCAAAGTAGAATTCCCTTTACCGGGTAACCACCCTTACTTGCTTCTAAAAATGAAATTCTTGGTCCAGTTGGTTGATGATCAGACCATAGGCCATGTGGCCTGGGGGTAATCTTGATTATGTTGGAGGACCTCAGTGGATCTCTTTTGTTTATTGTGAGGCCTGTTTAATGCGAGGCTGTGGGCAGGGGGTGGGAGGGGGCATCGGTGTGCCTTCATGATACCATAGGGTATCAAGGACTTTCAGATGTAGGACAAAATAATTGGAAAAGAGAAAAATGCTCTATTCAGACATCTGTGACTCATTTTGTTTCTGCCCTAGAAGCACTATATCGTAAACAAAAGACGATTTGATGTGCGGCTCTGAGAATCTGACTTCAAATCTCTGGGTTTCAGCTAGCTGATCTACAAACTGAGAATTGTATGACGAACTTTGCTGCAGGGGCGTACTGAGGATTGTGAGCTCAAGCAAGGGGGTTCAGCACAGTGCCTAGCACACTGTAGACCTTCCACAAATGCGGCTTCTCTTCAGTGCAGTGGCCTCCTGATGGAGAGTTCACATGAAGAGCAGCACTTCACTTAGCCTGCATATCACAATATGGGGCTTTTTAATATCACCTGCCAACTTTTGCCTAGATATTTGGCCTCTCAGCAATCAGTTTTACGCACTTTAGAATTATAAGGCTCATGAGGCTGTTTGAATTTTTTTAATTAATTTTTTTTTAAAAAATTATGCTTATAAAGGATTCACTTATTTATAGTATTATAATCTGACATAAGAATTTTTTACAGCTGCGGAGGTCTTTCAATCAAATGTGAATTGTGAGTATATGAGTTATGCATCTCTTACAATTAAGGAATAAATCCCTCAGTTCTCTCAAGTGCCCCCTTCTTTTTTTATCTTTACCTGGAATACTCTCTTTACTGCGTAGTAACTCTGTATCACAACAAGGCTGCCCTGCTCCTTCCCTTACTTCACTCACCCCTGTTCGTCCTTTCGGCCTCAACCAAGATGCCACTTCCTCTCAGAAGCCCTTGCTTCTGATACCTCCATACCAATGACTGAGTCATTAGTAGCTTATAGCAGCTTGAAAATACTCTGTTTTAGCAGTTAGCACTCTGAATTGTCGTTGCCTCTTTCCATTATCTATGTTATCAGCTGCTTGATGTCAGAGAGCTTATTCATCAGAGTTTTCCCCAGCATTTAGCACAGTACTTAGAGCATTGAAGGCACTTGCTGAATGAATAAAATGATTGGAGGGACAAAAAGATAGTTGGAAGAAA
>NW_011888822.1:4892087-4904788 GCF_000151845.1 Pteropus vampyrus | reverse complement strand
CTGTTAATTTCAGCACATTTAAAGGCACATGTAGCCTGAGAGACAATGGGCAAGCTACCCAAGTTAGCCCAGTGCTGTGATTATTTGCTTTCTGAATTCCAGTGTGTGCTGAAATTCAAGGAGGCTAGTGGTGCAACTTATACGCTTGGTATAGTGTTTCCAAAAAGCTGTATTGAAATTCGAGAAAACCTTTTGGAGTTAAAATGAGGCTAGTTGAGCTTTCAGCTGTTTTTTAGGGCGTTCTAGATCATTTTCCAGGACAAAGGAAAGAGTCATAAATCATAGGGGAAGTGATATTACCGAAGGCTGATAAAAATCCAGTGGTATGGGGCTAGGTTTGCTTTCTGATTACCCAGCCCCGTGCTCTAGTTTGGGTTTAGGACTCCAGGGGGAAAGCTTTGCTACATGATTTCAGAGCTTCTGTTGACTCATTCCAAAGCACTGGGCAAGTCACTTATTTACTTACTTTAATTTTTCTAAAAGTTATACTCAATTGTGGATGAAAAAGAGGCCACATACCACACCTGACAAGCTCAGGGGAGGCGAGGCATGCATGCTGGACCCCTACAGACTGAGAGACCAAAAGTGACCATTTAGGATGATCCGAACATAAAAATCCCTCGCTAAAAGCAGGTCAGAGCGAGTAGTCACCGTAGCTTCCTTGACAAAGGTCAATCTTCACCTTAAGTGAGCCCATCCATTGTCTTTTTGCATCTAAGATAACATAGCTTTCCACACCCCTCAGGGCACAACTGTGCATCAGAGCACCAGAGCACTAGACCACAGAACCCCTCATTTTAATCTTGTTGCCCACATACCGTCTCAATGTGCTATAAATGTTCATTATTAACTACCCTGTACCCACCAATGTAAGAGAAGTATGCGTTACTCTATTTTGCCTTTTTATCCAATCTCAGAGATTTCCTTGCTTTGCTTTCTCCTGCCCCCTTGATCTACCACCAGTGGATATCATGGAACCCTCCCTATGTCTTTTTCTTTTATTCTGATGTATAAAATAAGCTGCAAAACTGCTATCCTCTGGAGCACTTTCTCAATCCATTGAGGTTTTGCTTCCTGGCAGTTTTCATCAGTTTGTCTCAAATAAACTCATGAAAATTCTCTACAGGTTTGGACGTTTCTTAGGTTGACACGAGGTAAGATTTCCCAACTCCCTTTTCCACCATTGGCAAAATAGTTTTTATGGTTAGTTAAACATTCTTCAAAACCAAGGGAGAAACACTTAACAAGCAGAAAGTATTTAGTAATCCTCGCATTTGTGCTCTAAACTGTTACTTATTGACACAGATTAAAGCCCTATGGATTAGTGAAAATGAGAGGAAACTGGAAGGTTTAGTCCAGGTTGGCTGCTCAATAGTCATGATCTTCTCTGAGTCACATAAATCCTGATCTTCTAAGGAATTCCTTTTTCCAAAGGACGTTAAGTATTTCTTCCGCATATACCTACACATTGCAGATTGACCATTGTTTTGTTTTATTTTATAAGATCAGTGGCTTCCCAACTCGTTTGCCATTCTTTTCATGAAGAAACAAAAATGTTGTTATTTCACAATCATTCCCAGCATCCGCCAGGGACATAGAAACTCCAAAATCATTGAGCCAGGATTGAGCTAGGAACTAGACTCAGCCAGCCTCCTGCACTGATCAGAAGGTGCAGGAGCAGGCTCCTCCATGCTCACTATGTGACTGTTCATAGCAGCACTATTCACAGTAGCCGAAAGATAGAAACAACCCAAATGTCCATCAACCTTTGAATAAACAAACTGTGGTATCTCCATCTGCGGACTATTAGCCATAAAAAGGAATGAAGCACCAATACACGCTCAATATAGAAGAACATGGAAAACATTATACTAAATGAAGGAAGCCGGTCACAGAAGGACACACATTGAATAATCCCATTTATGTGAAATACCAAGAATAAGCAAATTCATAGAGACAGAAAGCGGATTAGTGGTGGCCACAGGCTGGGAGGATGAGAAAAGTGGGGACTGCTCGAGGGGTGCAGGGTTTCCTTAGGGGCGCTGCAGATGTGCTGCACAGGTAGTGGTGATGGTTGCGCAACATCGTGAATGACTGAATGCCACTGAATTGCACACTTTAAAGTGATAAATTTTATACTATGTGTATTTTATTAAGAAGAGAGAAGAGAGAAGGGGGAGAGAGAGAGAGAGAGCGTGCGCGAGCGAGCGAGAGAGAGAGGGAGGGAGAGAAAGGAAAGAAAGAAAGGCAGTGGTCATATCAGGAAAGAATTTCTGAGTTAAACTGGCTTCTAAACTCAATTGGGCAGTACAGAGATCATTCTAGAACGAAACATCCCAGCTGCTCTGTTTTCCTCTCTTTGTTCATGGGAATAAAAATATCTGTCCTTTCTACCTCACAAAGAGATGTATGACCTGCAACAAGTTCCTTAGGCTAAGTCTCAGTTTCTTTAAATAATGGAGATTATAGCAACTACTAATTTTTACCACCTAGCTATCTACATCTTTAATGTCTGTCTTTGCTACTAAAATACAAGCTCCTCTCTGAGAACAGGGGCTGTGTCATTCATATCCACTCTTGTTCACTTGGGACCCATCACAGGGCCTGACACTTATTAGGAACTTGGTGAATATTTGCTGAATGACCAAGGGATGAGAGCAGAAAAGCCTGAAGGGGGCTATAGGAAGGCTTTCCTCGAGTCCCCAAGGTGGGGATCATTTGTGAGAAATGAAACTTGTCCTTTATGCTCCTCTGGAATCGACAACTAGGACAAGAGGCTGGAATCTGGAGGGAGATGTTTAGTTCTGTGTTCTAAGAAGATTTGTGCCATTTGGACAGGTAATGACTTCCCTGACTCTGGAGGGATTTAGCCACCAATTTGAAAACTGTTTGGCCATAGTTTTAAAAAGATTCAATGTTTGAGTAAGTGTTTGAAGTAAACAGACCTTCAGGTCCTTTGCATATCTGAAATGTATTCATTCATGATTCATTCCTGTATTCAGACAGCCATTTACTGAATGATTATCGCTGTGCCAGGAACACCGTTGTAGGTAACGGTGACAAAACGAGGAGTTCTCTGATAAGCCCTGCCCTCAGAGATCTCACAGTCTTAAAGGGTATGTAGATGGGAAAACAAATAATTACAGCAACAGGATATTATTCTTCTATATATAATATATATAATGATAGGATACCATTATCCTGCTGTTTTTCCACATCATCACCTGTTTTGTTTGTCTTTAACAGTGCACCAAGACTTGTGGTGAAGGCTCTAGGTACCGCAAGGTGGTGTGTGTGGATGAGAACAAAGGAGGCGAGGTTCACGGTGTGCACTGCGACATGAGCAAGCGACCTGCAGACCGCGAGAGCTGTAGTTTACAACCCTGCGAGTATGTCTGGATCACAGGAGAATGGTCGGAGGTAGGTCCTAGGGCTTCTGTTACTGCCTTCGGGTCAACAATGGCCTGAGGGAAACAGAAAGATGAGGGCGGGAATGTGGGAGACTGGGACTCACCTGCCAGTTCTGCCACTGAGAACTATGAGTTCTCAGACAAGACCCTGAGCCTTCCTGGGCTAGAGTCCTACATGTGCAAACTGGGGGAGATGCATGAGGTGGTCTCTGAGCTCCCTTTAACTCTTCATTCTGTGATCCACCTTCACATCCTGTTGGTATGATGGGGAAGAAATTATCACAGGAGCTGCAAATTTATAAGATGCCTGTCAGTGCCTGAAGAAAGTTAAGTGTAAGAAAGTGTCTTAGTGTCAAGGAGAGAACAGAGGAAGGCGGGGGCTATGACACATTAGTCCCTGATGGGTAAAGGGAACAGGCTGCCTTCCACCCCAGCAGAGGCCATGTAGAAATATGGGTTCGGTCTTACCAAACTTTGTTTTTCAAGGGAGGACAAAAATATGGATTTTTATGTGAGATCTCCTCATTGTAAAATGTAGGCTAAAATTACTTGTTTAAAACATTGTGTGAGGAAATCCAAACAAATTTGTGGGCCAGGCAGGGATCACCCATTTAACAACCTCTGACCCAGAAGAACAAAATGATTTTCTGTAATATCTAAGGAATCTCAAGTATCTTTTTTTTCTTATCTCCTCCTGCATATAGTACCTTTCTGGATACTTTTTATTATTAATCAACCATTAATAATAGCATGATTATATTATTTTCAAACCTCATGATACTTTCAAATACTGAAAGATGATGTCGAAACCAGACGTCATTTTCCCAAAAGAATTTAGAAATATGAAAGGGAAGTATCTGGGCTCATAGCAAAAGTGTTTGCTGTTGCTGGAGTCTCTTCAGATTTGACAGGGCAGTAATTTTACATCTTAATCAGATGAATATTTGCGTGTAGATGATATGTGTGTTGAGCATTGAATTGTTCTGCCCTGAAGGTGGTCCTAAAGTCTCTTCTAACTATGTCTCTCCATCCTCTCTACTCTAATGATTTTGTCTCCCCTCCCTCCCTGGAGATATTTGGCAGTGTCTGGAGACATTTTTGGTTGTCACAACTGGGGGAAGTGACACCTAGCTCCTGTTATCTGGTAGAGGCCAAGGATGCTGCTAAACCTACCATTTACAGAACAGTCTCCATCATCTTGGCAGAGTCTTTGGTGGTGGTTATTACTCTGCTAAAAGTGTTTTGGTCTCTTTCTAAGACTTGAATCATGTTACTCCTGTAGCTTTAATAAAACCTCAATCTTAACTCCTAAAAAATGAGCTAGGGAGTAGATTTAAAAAAAAAAAGAAAAAGCCTCCTACATGTGTCACAGATTGAAAAAATCTGCAAATTTACAGGTAAAGTTTAGCGGGTCGTAAATAGGACTTCACACAGATACAAGGACCACGGGGAGGAGACCCTGCAAGGGGAGTGACGCCAAAGGGATGGGACCAGAATTCCTTCTAGAAAAGATTCTGGTGAAATGCAAGAGCCACAGCAAGACATCCCTCCGCTCCGGGAGCCCTGTTCCCACGCCTTCTCTGCACTCCACCCCACCTGAATTTGGGGCAACCTGGGGCCAGATCAAAGAAGAGGAGTCCCATCACTCCTGGCTGATGCATTTCCCTGGTTGGGCCTGACATGTATCATTCATACAAGGAGTCCACGTTCTCACTGTTTCATCTTACTTTACTGTTATTTTCCAATTAGAAAAGTAATCCACGTTCATGATGAAACAAGCCCATTACCCCAAGCATGGAGAATCAACAGTAAGAGCTTCCCCACCTCACTCTGCTCTCCCCTCCCCTCCTACACTTCAAAACTCTGGTCTGAAATGGATTAAGTAAGCCAGAGGCAGCCGACAGTTTAATGATGCGCTGAACAGCTACTAAGATTATGTGTTCTTTCCAGATTCTTTCCAGAGATGTGGAGGCCTCTGAATAAAACCTGACTATATTTGGAGCTCAGTTCCATCAGCAAATGCCTATCTCCCATTGCGTCCCCACATAAAAGGCCACTGGGCTGCTTTTGCTTCTGGTGTGTAACAGTAGAGTTCCCATACTTGCCTCCTCAGACGTACAGCCTTGTTTAAATTCGCACAGACTGAGGTCAGTGCACGCAAGTGCTGGGGGAACCACCCTAAAATACCCACAGCTTGGACAGAGCATTTATTAGCCGTCTGTCTACACGTGAAACACCCCAGACTAGCTTTGCATTCCCCTGGCCCAGAGTCAACTGGGTCTTCGGGCATTTGAACAGTGGCAGCCAAAGAAGGAAGAAACATACGCAGAGCATTTCCAGGTCTTGAGCCAGCTGGAAGGGACGGACCGGGGACGCTCTGCGTGCCTCTGGCTGGGCCTGTTCCCTCCTGCCTCTGGGACCTCTTCAAGAAGAGACTTCTCCTTGGAAAAGTTACAGGAAAGGAAACAGGCATGGCTTAAAGTGAACAGCTCAGGAGACATTAGGAAAGAGCAACACCGTGGCTTTTCACAGCAAGTAAGAACTGATAGAAGTACAAATAAGCTAATAAAGTGAGAGCTTTCCACAGCATTGTCGCAGGGTCAGTGTGCAAGGTGGAGGTCAGGGGTCTGTTGTGGGCTGCCCCCAGGCACTACTCCAGCCTCTCCTCTCAACCCTTCTCTCCTCAGTGCTCTGTGACCTGTGGAAAGGGCTACAAACAAAGGCTCGTCTCCTGTAGCGAGATTTATACCGGGAAGGAGAATTACGAGTACAGCTACCAAACCACCACCAACTGCCCGGGCACGCAGCCCCCCAGCACCCACCCCTGCTACCTGAGGGAGTGCCCTGTCTCGGCCACCTGGAGAGTGGGCAACTGGGGTAGCGTAAGTAGACGATTGAGTTATCAAATCGGAAAGCTTTTAGATCTAAAACCCCATCGTGAACACATCCTACCTGACCTATCCTAAGCCATTTTCCTTCTAGGAGAGAGCCCGGTGAGAAATAGCAGTTAGCACTTTGAAATGAGGCGGTGGGAAAAGAGTTCTCGTCCTGCTGGGCAGCATGGCCAACCCGGTGCTTGGCTCATGGGTTCTGAAGCCACACGTTCTCCTTGTGGTTGCTGGTTCTGCTGCTTCCCAGTTGAATGAATGACAAGGTGTCTCAGCTTCCACATCTGCAGAATGGGTGGGAGTGAAGGTGAAATGAGTTAATACAGAAAAAACACTTAGGGTCATATGGCAAATTTTAATTTACAAATATTTTGCCACAATTTAAAATTAAAAAGCACCTAGAACTTTGTCACTTAATAAGAGTTACAGAAGTGTTAGTTGTTGCTTCTGTTGTTAAGAAGTCTGTATATTCTAGTCTTTCTACACGGGGAATCCTTCATCGCATTAGGGGTACGAGTGAAGACGTGTTAAACTGAGACTGCCCTGAAAATTGCCACAGCCCTCCAGCTCCTGACTGCTCAATGTTGTAAAGTGATCAGGCAGAAAGTATAAGACCAGTTGAAAGTGGTTAGGGTTTGAGTCCTGGCTCCACCATGACCTTGAACAAATTTCTTAACATCTGAGCTCTAATCTTTCTTCTGTAAAAATAGAATGATGAAAGTGTTATCTCATTGCGTTATTGTGAAGCTTAAATGAGAAAATTATAAATATATGTATGTATGAATAAATATTTAAGGAGGTAGATAGGTAGATAGGTAGGTAGGTAGGTAGGTAGGTAGGTATAAATGTGTATATGTAAAGCTTAGCACAGAGATTGGTCCATAGTAAGTGCTCCAATATGTCAGCTATTTGTTTCAGCAACGTAGTGTCTGAAATGATACCCTGTACGTGCCATCAGGCCCTGAGCGCCACATCACTAGAAGCACACGCCTCCTGGGTTCAAAAGCCACATCACTGACTCTGCTCTGCCTTGTAGTGCTCGGTGTCCTGTGGCGTCGGACTAATGCACAGATCTGTGCAGTGTTTAACCAATGAGGACCAGCCCAGCCACTTGTGTCCCGCTGATTTGAAGCCAGAAGAAGGAAAAACGTGTCATAATATCTATAACTGTAAGTTGGCCAAGTAAAACCATCTTTCGGGAGCATAAAGAACAGGATTTCTCTGTTCATTTGTTCGCCTGCCCATTTTAGAAATACAGAATGTATTTTAAAGAAATTGTCCCCTTTGCTGAAAAGACTTTAGTGTGAACAGTTTAATTCCCTTCAGAGGGAAATGTGGCACACCTCGGAGCATCACACCTAGTTTTTGCATTTCACGTTTTCTAGGTGAGTTCCCCCAGAACTGCAAAGAGGTGAAAAGACTGAACGGTGCCACTGAAGATGGTGAATATTTCCTGATCGTCAAAGGAAAGCTCCTGAAGGTAAACGTCAGACATCGGTCCTTACTTCGAAAATGTTTTTAGAGTGAGTGGCCCTGGTTCTCATTGTCGCATTTCTGAGCCGCCCTCCACAGGTTGTTTCTGGTCTGCCTTTCAGATATTCTGTGCAGGGATGCAGTCTGACTACCCCAAAGAGTTTATGACCCTGGTCCACGGTGACTCTGAGAACTTCTCCGAGGTTTATGGGTACAGGTAGGAAAGCTCAGGCTCAGAAGAGCCCGGGTGCCTGGAGATCCCTAGCAGTACCTTCCCATCCTCACCAGAACATGCTCTCTGTAATGCAGGTTGCACAACCCAACCGAATGTCCCTACAACGGGAGCCGACGCGATGACTGCCAGTGTCGGAAGGACTACACGGCAGCGGGGTTCTCCAGCTTCCAGAAAATCAGAATAGACCTGACCACCATGCAGATAATAAGTAAGTTCAGTGGCACGTAACGTGCCAATGTATTCGGGAGTCTCTCCATTCAGTCAGCAAACATCCCGTGCAGTGGCCAGGCACGAGGTGCTGAGGATGCGAAGAGGAACAAGACCAGCCGTGACCTAGGCTGCCCGAGGGTGGGGTTGCTCCTTTTTGTTCACTGCTGCTCCCTCAGCGCCTGGAAAGTGCCGGCACTTGGAGCAGGGGGGTGGGGGCTCCAAGAGATTTGTGATGAATGACGGAAGCGCATTAAAGGGGTGCCACAGCAGTGGGGGAGTCAGAGCGGCATGCCCGAAATACAACGAAAGTGAGACCTTGAGGTCAAGTAGAAGCTAGCCGGGTGCAGGGTACTCTGTGTGGTCAAAGCAAGGATGGGAGCAGAAGTTTTTAAGGGGGAAGAAAGAGTAGGTACAAACCCTAAAGCAAAGAGAGTCATGTGGCAGCATTCGCCCACCCCCACCAGCACAGTGTGTGCACAAACGTAAAACTAATTTTATCTGATTGTTGATTTACACAAGAAAAATGGAACACAGAACAACCTTCTTAAAACTAGCCTGCGCGTGGGCTGATTTGATACTCTGGCCAGCACTGCATTTTTGTTAGGGACATTAATCATAGGAGTAGTTAAGGCAGCTCCACTCTCCAAACACGTTCCCCTGAATAGAGGAAAAACAGAAATAATGAATAATTAATTTTTCCTCATTAACATTGTACTCATAATATTGCATTGCTTTCCTCTTGAGGTAGATTAAACTTGATTTGCACCAAGATATTTTTAATCGCTTTCAGCTAGACCAATTAGGGCTAAAGGCAGAGGGTCCGCAGTTTCATGATTAGACCCCCCACCCTCACCCTCCCCCAGCTAAGACCCAGAGCTTCTGCCTGCTGAAGCCGGCAAGGGCCCCTTTCCCTGCAGGACATGGGACTCAGACTTCCCTCCCACCAAGCTGTGGTTAACTGCACGAACATTCAGGCCTTCTCCTGTTCCAGAAAGACAAGGCAGAAAGGTAAAAAGCTGCCTCCGGTCCCCAGTTCCACCAGCAACAGCTTTCGCAGGATTCTCAATTTATCACCTGATTTGCCTTCCCCATTCACAGAGCTGGTCTCCGGAGCTACAAGAGATTTGAGACCAGCATTGTTTTTATTTATTTATTTATTTATTTATTTAACTACAAGTTGGCCCCAAACTTGAGAAACTGCCATTAATACTTTCAATATGTGAGTTCTAATTGCTCCACATTTTGGCAACAATAGTGCCTAGGCCACGGGAGGACAGATGAAGCCTCGGGGAATAACTCCCAAGTAGCGGGAAATGCTTTTCTGGCCTATTTTCCTAGTCCTGAAGCCTCAGAGGCTGTGTGCAGGAGGTTCTCAGTCGCCCGATTACACTATGTTTAAGCGAGATGATTCACATATTTATTTAGATAGGAACTGATTCTAAAGTCATCTCGAACCCCCTTTTTGGCTTCCATACTGTGAGGATGCAGTCGGGGCTGATGAAACCCAGGGAATGAGGCTCTCGGGACCACAGATATAATGGGGAGAAAGCCAGTGCACATCTGGATCCATTTGTTCACTAATCGTGCTTTGGAATTTTTCTCTCTCCCACTCCCTCTTATTATTTCTCTTACTATTCTTCTTCTCTGCCCTCGTTAACATCCTGTCCCTTCCCTACCTTTCTCCCACTCTCATCTCTCTTCTCCCTTTAACCCTTTCTCCAAAACCCCACAGCCACTGACTTACAGTTTGCGAGGACAAGCGAAGGGCATCCTGTCCCTTTTGCCACAGCTGGGGACTGCTACAGTGCCACCAAGTGCCCACAGGTACGTGTTGGGAGGCATCCCCCTTAACCAGGGATCCACCTCCCAGCCTGTCCCCAGGGACCCTTGGCTCTGTCTGTTCCTGGGAGTGTAATTAGAACAGCTGCTCTGGAAGGCGGTTTGGCCCCTGCATCAAGAACCCCAGAAATGCTCACAACTTCTAATCTAGTCATTCCACTCCTTGAAGTGTTTCCTAAGGAAATGATCATAGCTACAAGCCAAACTTCTGCATTCAATAAATGCATCTATGATAATGGTAAAAATTTAGAAATGAGGGCTTGGTTAAGCAAATGATGATGGTTGATAAAATAGATATTAGGCAGTCAGTGACATGTTGGTAAGTGTTTAACGACTGGCTCCCCAAGAAAAAGGGGGGGGTGGAAGCTGTGTTTTGGAGCATTTTCCGATTTCGGTGTAAATATCCTCCCCCACCCCTATGACTGATTTCAAGCCATCAACATTATGTCACTAAATGGAGAATCGGGGATAGATACACGCAGTCAGCTCTCAAAAGCCAGTACAAGTGGACTCCAACACACCACTGTCAGCCATTAAAAATCCTATTACATGATATAGGAAAACTGTTACCCCTGCTTCAGACGTCTAAAATGTGTAGTGTTCAGACCAAGAAGTGCAAATTTATCATCTTCTACTGGATTCGCTTTTCAGCAGTGCAAGTGACCCACAATCCTACTGCCCATTCTGTACTTCACGAGTCTTGCCTCTTGAGCGGTGTGGCAAGTTTTAACTCGCCTTCTAAAATATGCTGTAATAATCAGCCTGGGCCACTTTGGTAAGGCGGGCATCAGTCTTTGCAAGAAGTTTCTGCAATGAGAAGGCAAGACAAACATAATGAGCTAGGTGAGACTGGATAGGAGAACTTGGCCCGTTTTTTTTTTGGTTCACATGACGTCCTCACAAAGCAGTTGTCAAACTCTGTGTAGGGAATTTCCCACTTTGACTGTGCCCCTTTGAAAGCCTGGGCATTGGGACTGGGTGATGCATTTAGAATCCCAGGATGGATTTACACCCAACCACAGGGACCATCCAAGACAAACATATCTGAATTTTCTTTTGAGGAAGTGTTTTCTCAGCCCCAAGCTTTAGAAAGCATCGCTAAACATTTTAGAGAAGTGTAAAGGAAGCTCTCAGGGGAGAAAGAAAATAAACAAAGGACATAATGGTAAAAAGGGCCTTTCCTCCATTATCCAGGAATTGAAAACTTTTGAAGTGCGGTTTCTTTAGGGCAGTTCATGACTTCAAACACTCCATTGGTAAGGCTTACCGTTTAACAGCTAATAGATTGGCCCTGTCCTGTCTTTTCCAAAGGTCTCAGGGTTTTCCAGTTTCCATATGCGCATCTTTTGGGAAGCATAAGTAAGTGAAAGTTAATTTGCATTCACTTAATAATTCAGAGACAACTGAACTGATTGATTTGCTAAATCCTGACACTGAAGCAATTGCTAGAAGAGAAAACTCAAAGCCAGTGAAAAGCTAGTTTATACTGTTTTTCAGCCCGCTCTGTAAACCACGTTGAATAAAGAATTCTAAGACTTTAATTGAGCACCGACTACTCCGATTAAACAGAATGAGGAAGAAAATCTGTTCCATTCAGGCCTATCACCCGCTCAGAGGGCAGATCTCGCTAAATGTATGAATGGAGTGTGCTCAGATACTGGACGCCCAGATCAGGGTGGACATTCTCGGGCTGGAAGCCAGGTCAGCAGCCTGGACCTTCTAAGAACTTTGACATCAAAGCAGATCAAGTCTACCTTCTGCAGTGCAGGCGGGACAGGCAGTCTGCATGGGAAACAGGAGAGGGCAGGAAGAATGAGAGGGTCTGGGCATAGGAACAGGTGTGGACACCCTCCGCAGGGCAGGAATGATAGATAAGAAACCGGCCTGGTGGGATAATGCTGCACATAGAAGCCACTGTCTGAGGAGGCTGGACAAGGAGGGCTTTGCGCCTCAGTGCGGCCACTACCAGGGACACCTGGGTATTGAGGCCACTCAACCATTAACATCTCTTAGTGCTGTCATAAAAAATTTCCAAAAAGCATTTCAAAAATATCAGCAACGCTCCACCAGGTAGCGAGTTAGGGACATTATACCTTATATCTAATCTCTTCTTATTCACAGGCTAGGTCGGAAAAACTTAATTTGTATAACAAGACCCACAAAATAAAGGCCGTTCGGGAGGCCTGGCCCAAATCTTAGCTTAATTCAGCCTGGACTTACTGGAAACACCTGTTAAGGAAACCTAACACACCAATCACAACCCTCCAGCTCAGCTTTAGCTGGCTTACCTTACCCTAGAAAACAGGACAGGTGTTGCCTCCCATTTTTTAGATGGACAAACTGAGGTTCTGAGAAGCTAAAAACTGTGCAGGATCTCGCTGCGGGTGAACGAGCTGAATTTACAGTTGGGCTGACTGCCTGTGAGTCTCCACCTCAGACCTTCCTCCTTGCTTTATTAAAGATTGTTTTGGCAAAGCACTGGATTGTAAGGTTCAGAGAGGAAGCATTCACCCTGAGCGTGTTCATGCGGAATGTTTTTAACTCCGAAACTGCTCATTGTGGAGTAGGAAAACCTCAAGAAGAAACTATTTCTCGGATGGCTTTGCAGAGTCATTTCTGAAAGAGTGAGCGAACAGAGGCAGATGG
>NW_011888822.1:4878960-4890117 GCF_000151845.1 Pteropus vampyrus | reverse complement strand
TTCAATTTTCCAAACCCGATTGGCAATAAAATGTTTTCCCCAAGCAAAACTAAAGGGAAATTCTAGTCATTCAGGGTAAAACTGAATCACCGGAACCATTTGGAAGGCAGAGATGCTGTCTCACTGTCAGGAATAAAACTGGTAAAAATAAGTCTCAATGTCTGTTTTACTGTTGGCTCCCGTGAGTGTGAGAAGAATTCTTCTCCTATTCTTAACTAATAAAAATAATTATTTTTATAATCGAAATAGCTACTATTGCAATTTACATGCATTAAAACCCATTCCTCCAGCTTCTCATCAAATTCTTGGGAGGGTAATCTGAGAAGGTGGGTAGAAGGTAAGTGTGTGATGTTTTTTGGTGGTGAACTCCATCTTCTCCACCAGTCCCAGTCCTTGGTGCTGATGTGCAAGCCCACAGTGGCTGTAGAGTATAGCTGTTAAGCATGCAGACTGTTATGTCAAATTGCCTGAGCATGCACTTACTAGTTCTGCCATCTTGGGCAAGTTATTTAACTTCTTGGGGTTTGGGGGGGGTGGTGCTCGCTTTTTTCATCCATAAAGTAGGGGTTTTGGTGGCCTTTAAACCATTGTGTTCTTAATAATGTGATAGGGATGTAAAACTGTTTGCATGTCACCAGATAAAGAGCAGGCACACCATAGGCATTAACTATTAATGTTATAACATTTTAATAGCCCTGAGGCTTGCCATAAGGTTTTAGAGGTCAGTCAGGGATGATGGCTTGCTTGAGATAGAGAATAGAAGGCCAGGATACTGCAGTCTGAGCTGAGGCTGAGCCTGGACCCAGCTGGTACCCACAGCACCATGTGGATTTTGTCCACATGAGCCCCCACCACAGCCAGGAATGAGGCATGTGGGACACGCCTTTGACTCAGGGATGGACTTCTAGGCAAATGCTTTAGCTGCACCTGCTAAGGCTCAGAGGCCGAGTTTCTACTCTGCTTGTGTGTAAGGGACAGACAGACAGAACAAGGAGGGTGGCACAGATGTGAGATCAGAGAGAATGTTGAAATTCTGAGTTCCTCTGCTAGTGATCTTCCATGTACCCTCAACTCATGAATGTGCTCAGGTTACAAAAGGGCCTTCAGCCCCATCTAGAAGTTCCCTGCAGCTCCACGTGCCCCATTCTCAGAGCTGCTATGTGAGCTTCCATCCAGAAGGAGGGTCTGGAATGGCCTTCAGACCCAGGCAGAGTGAAGGGAGGTTCACTTCAGGCTGGATGGGAGAGGTGCCAGTGGGTCTCCTTGCTTCTTTTGTGTGCCTGGGGAATGTGCGGAGCTAGAGGCCTGTGTTTCCAAGGCCTGGCTGCCTGGCCCTAGGGCCTAACAGACATTCTCTGCACTGGGGGAAGAGCTATAAATCAAAGAATTGCTTTGAAATTAAAAATTAGTGAAAGTTGTATTACCATAAAGGAGATAGACTCAGTTCCTATCTTCCAGTTCATTTACAACCAGTAGAGTTTAAGGTAACATGAGATAAATGTGTATGTGGTACAGAATCAACTCTCATTTATCCACCATGGACACTTCCCAATGTGTAATTCACTTATGAAAATCAAATTATCTACCAAGTATAAAAGTCATACTATAGACCAGTAGAGTAAAATGATATATATAAATGTATGTGTGTGTGTGTGTGTGTGTGTGTGTGTGTGTGTGTGTGTGCGCGCGCTTTGTATTCTGTACATTCCTATAGAAATGACAACATTTGTACATTTATTATCTAGGGCTGTATTGGAAAAATATATTCATACCTACCATGTTTTATGGGCAATTTCACCACCAGCATGCTCCAAAGAAATGTAAATAAGCATACTTCAATCCAAGATGTGCTGGCTTTCCTAAATCACGGGAGCCAACCTCCCCGGCTCTTACTGACTGGAAAAAAAAGAGAGAAATTAGGGGAAAGTATGAAATATGAACTAGTCTTAATAGAGCAGTGAGTCATTCATTTTAATTATATAAAAGAGCTCAAACGAGGGTAATAAAATATTTATTGAAATATTTAGAAGGCTTGCTTTAATGAAGAAATAAAAATGATTTGTAATTAGTCTTTCATTGTAGATGAGAGGGTGCTTCTAAAATGCTGGAAAATATACCTTTTTCTCTGAAATAGGCACTGTTTCCATGACAATCATGTTTATGTTATGCATTTTCTCAGTCTGTATTTTTATTCTGTAGTAAAAATGATAAGTTTACCTCAGCCTTTATCTAAATCAAATTAAGGGTCCCAATTAATGAAATAACATGAACACTGCAGTCATTATCAGTGATTTTATAATTACCAAGACTTCTCTTCATTTCCAAGAGAGCAGGCAATGATAGAGATCCACATATAAAAAAAAATGCCTGATACTAACAACTGATATTTATTGAGCACAAATATTAGGCCAAGTACTAAGCTAAGCACTTTACATGCATTCTTTCATTTACAGCAAACCTATGAGGGGAGACTCATATTATCCCCCATTTTATAAAGGCACCAGGAAACTGAGGCTTGCAGAGATTATTGAAAAATGCAGTACAAGACCCAGGCGGTTTGACTCAGGTTATCTCACTGCAGGGTCAGGACGGAGTTTGGGTAAAGCATAAGCTTTAATGAGACAGAAGACATTCATAACATACCCATATCCTTGAGGCCACCAGGCCAGTACTGCAGCCTGGGGAGCAGGTTCCTAGCTAGAGAGTTTGTCTTGGCATCAAATCCAGTTGGGGGTGTCAGACTAGCTCCACAACTGACATGGGCCCTTAAAACCAGGACCAGGTAGGGTCATAGAAATCACTCTCCCAACTCAATCTCATTCATAATCAAAGGCAGACAAATTAATAAGAAATTATTTTGTTCTCTTTTTTTGTTAAACTGGCAAAGTGTCTCTTTTGTGTTCTTTCTTTTTTAAACAAGATTATCCATTATTTGCAAGCGACTTTCACAGTTTGGCCATAAGAATGAAATCTTCATGCACTTTGACCCAGTTCTGGGAAAATAGTACAAAGATATCCTGAAATGCAGGCACAAGTATGGTCCATCACAGTGTTATTCCCAGTAGTGGAATATGTGAAACATCTATGATGTGGAGGGGTGGAGGGTGCCTAATATGGCATGAATTAGTGTTCTCTATTATCAGAATTGGTAATAAATATTTATCTGTAAATGCTGATTGGAGATGAGATTTTCTGTATTTCATCTTTAAAAGTGTTTATTTACACAAATAGGTATTACCAAATACTGATATAGTCCACAGTCATATAATTTTAATCGAGCACATTCATGTCTTGGCAAGCATTTATGGAATTCTATTAGACTTTTCTCCTGATATTTGCCTTTTAGCATGTCATTACACTGCAGATTAATCACTTGCAATTAAAGGTGAGATGGAAGCTCTTCGATTGCCTCGTTAAACGGATTTTGAAATATGAACATTTTCTTTGCACCTACATCAAAGTACAAAAAGCTGCTGGAACTACAGTTCAAGCTTGGAAAAATTATCTCCACTATAAATTTATGTGGAATGGAGAGGTAGCTTCTTATTATAACTTTTAATCGAATGGGAAGTTCATAAAGCAGCTTAATATTACTTACGACTCACACGGTGTTAGTTTTTATTGAAATGACTTTACCACAGTCTAAGTTTTGCCTATAAGTGGCAGTTTTGCCTTGTAATTTTAGGTTCAATTCATTAAGAAATATTATCCAGTTTGGAGCAAAAGCTAATGTTCAAAGCCATTGAGTGTTCAGTTACGGTGATTGAGAGCAGTTCTTGTTCAGAAAAATTTTAATCCCAGCCCTGAGATCAAAAACTCACAATAAAACTTTACCACTGCTAAGTCATCAAACCGCTGTATGGTAGGACAAATCAGGGTGTTCAGCTTCTAGCTCTGACAGAAAAATATACAAAACTGATGATGGTTAAGTTCATGATAGCAAAAGAAGTTCTGTGACATTTGATATATTCGAATATTTTTCACGAAGCACCTACTGATAAATAACACAATGAATAATCATAGGCTTTCAATATCTGACATTCTTACAAGCTTTGTAAATTTGACCAACTAAAGCTTTTCTGCTCCCCCATATTTTCACCACTGTCAGTTGTGAGCACTTCTTAGCAAATTCTGATTCAGTTGTTCTGCACTAGTGTTTCCTCAACCTCTTTAGTATTTTCTTGCCTGAACTTGTTGCACACAGACTCTTCGTGGAGATTAATTCTTTAGTCACTTCGGACTCAGCATTGTCTCCTCAAGTAAAAACAACTGCATAGTATCAGTAACATCTGTCAGTTCATGAAGAGCCAAAGAAAACCACTCAAAATTATTTGCCTTGTTTTTTAATTGATCATTGATGTTTTTCCCAATGTCATTAACTTCTCAAGCAATTGTTCTTGCCAAAAGGATAATAGTCCTGAGTTTATTTTCTTTGGACACATTCTTCCAGCTGTTACAATTAAACAAGATTTTATTAACTTATGATGGATAAAGTGTTTTCCTTGCCTGCTAACAAATGAGCCACTTAGAAACTTACTCATTTTTATTTTTTCTTTATACTCATTTTTTTTTTTTTATTTCATGAAGAAATTATCTTATGATGATATGTTCCTTCTACATTTTCTAAATTTCTAACCATTGCTTTCCTGTGACTTGGGAATATCATGATGAATGCTGAGTTTGGTAATGTTGATATAATTTGTATTCTTATACCAGAGCTCTAGTGTCTGCATGATAAATGTAATACTTTGCCATCTAAACTTGGTAACAGAATAATCCCCATGCCACTGCTCCCTAAAAGTGCAATGTTCAAAGTCCACTTTTCTATTCTCATTTTGACGTGATAGTATACACGGGTAAAAAAATTGGGCAAAAAGTTATGATGCAGCAATATGCATGGCCCTCAAAATGGTGTCACTGTGATTTGTAGTATGCTGAGTAGCAGTGTGAAGCAGAGAGCTGTTACAGCTACTTGGCCCTGATACTGGAGCATGCAAGCAGCTGTGGATATTTGATAAATGAATGAACATAGCTATGTCCCAATAAAACTTTATTTGTGGACACTGAAATTTGAATTTCATGTAATTTTCACATGTCAAGAAATACCATTTTTGGTTTGCTTCTTCTCAAGCATTTAAAAATATAAACACTATTGATATGTAGGCCATGCAAAAAGAGGTGGCAGGCTGAATGGAGCCCATAGGCCATAGTTTCTCAACCCCCATTGTAGGCCATAGTCAGGATACTGGGCTCCGCTCCTGTTCAGAAAGTCTACCTCTTGAATGTGCAAGAATGATTTCCTAAAAAGCCAGTGTAAGCCCTAGAAGCATTAGCGAAGCAGGTAGTCTAAGATCATGTATCTCCTTGCAGGATGGTACCCAAGTCGTAGGGAAATGTGGTGGTTACTGTGGAAAATGTACTCCGTCCTCTGGCACTGGCCTGGAGGTTCGAGTTTTATAGTTAAGGTAAGTAAATTCTATGTCTGACTGTCTGTCTGTCTGCCTGCCTGCCTGCCTGCCTGCCTGCCTGCCTATCTATCTATCTATCATTATCAATCTCATTCTTTCTGTAGCCTAATGATTAGCAAATGTAGCCAGGTCTGTTGCCCCTAGACAGGTGATTGTTAAGCATCTTGAGTCCGAATCAAAGCTATTCTGCCTTTTTGTCTCTTGCTCATCTATCCTCACATGACAGAGGCCATCTGTCCCTTAGCTTTCTGCATCAGATTCCTCTGCAGTGCTTATTGAAAATCTGCTTATTGGCTTCATCTCTAGAAGTTCTGCTTCATTGGGTCTGGTAGATACAGGAATCTGTATATTTAATACAATGAATTCTGATGCAGGTGACTCACAGGCCAATCTTCGCAAAATACTACCTAGGCATATAATAATAACAATATTAAGGGCAATCACTGGGACCTAACTGTGTGTCAGGCACCAAGCCAAGCACTTTGCAGGCATTATTTCATTAACTTCTCATAAGAAAGCCACAAGATGGGGCTATTGTCCTCAGTTCACAGATGGAAGCTGAGGCTCACAACAGTTAAGTAGCTTGCCTTCGAGAGCAATGAATTCCCTTGGCAGAACCCAGGAATGTCCTAAACCAAAGCCACTGCTCTCAATTTCTGCACCATTGCATACACTTTGAACTCATAGTACGATCTAAGAACCAGTATGGTCAGCATCACCTGAGAAATCTGACAGTCCCTGGTCTAACTACATTATGCCAGCAAGTGCTTCCTCTGCTGGGCGGAGGACTAAATTGGTTCCTCTTTTTCTCGCCCCAGTGCCTTCAGCCACAAGGGATGAACTCAGCCAACTCATGTGATGCCCCACCCTTCACTACAACTTAACTCAAGTTTCCAAAAGCCCATTACCCTACAGCTCTTCAAGATCTTGACACAGGAGTATCTAGTTGACATTTATGAATTCATATTTCAATGTTTAATTACACATCCATATATTCAAAATTATGATCTTAAATTAGGATTATAGCCATTGCAAGAGGCAATAGAAAAAAAAAAAAAAGGAAATTTACTCTCCTCAATAACTGGAATGTCCAAGCAGAGGGCTAGCTTCAGGCATGGCTGGATCCAGAGACTTAAACAGAGTCGTCAGGACTCTTTCTCCACCAATCAGCAATGCTTGTCTCTGAAATGCCTTCATTTTCAAGCAGATCATCTCCCCCACACCACAGCCCCTGACAGCTCTAGGCTTACATCATCCTTACAGCTTGTGGACCCAAGTAAATGCTCCAGCATCCATTCCGCACAAGGACCCTGGCTCTGATTGAGTCACATGGCCACTTCTGAATCAATCACAAAATCCAGGGGATGGAGATTATGTACTCACCTAGAGTTGGGTGATTAACAGCTTCATTTGGAGGAGAGATGGTTCCCAAAGACAAGAAAGGGTTTGTTATCAGAAACAGGGAGATGGGATGAAGGCAGGCAGAGTCGTCAAGTATCCACTAGAGATTCCCATTATATGTGTATTTTATATTTTTTATATATAATTAAATAAATTTTTGTTTATGTGTTTTAAAATTTGAGTAAGTATATATACATAATATTTACATGTATATATAGGAAAAAGACTAGAAAGAAATATGCCAGTATTTAAAGAGTATTATTTCCGGTTGGAGGATTTCAAGTTGGAGGTTTTTTATTTTATTCTTTATACTCCCTTGAAATGTACATGTTCCTTATAGCAAACGCACATTATTTTCAAAAGCTAAAGAAAATAATTTGTTATATTTAAATTCTATATGTAAAAATGTACAGATTATCTACTCTTAACTTACGGCATTTGAGTCAGAAGATTTATATTTCTTGGTTGGTTGGTTTGTTTTCAGGTGCTCTGAAGAGGAAGCCATGATGGAATGGATGAAGGATCGTAATGCAATACCTCCACCTTAAATTTGTATGTGTGTGTGTGTGCGTGTGTGTGTGTGTATGTGCGTGTGTGTGTGTGTGTGTGTGGACTTGTATGCTTATGTGTGTGTACATATGCATAAACACATACATACACACACCCATATATATATACTATATATATATATATATATGGGTGTGTGTATATATGTGGAATATCCTAATGATGTAAAGTTTAATATTTATGTTTGAAATTATTTATTGTGATGTAATATTTTTGTACGTAAAATGATTCTATTATGACTGCCTTTTGCATTATTTTGTCCTTGCAGTCAGACCACTGCATTTTACGTACTCTACATTATATGTAGTCCTATGACAAAAGTGATCCTTCATTATCACGGTACCCTATTGTTTACTTTCTATCTGTAAATGTTTTATTGTTACTTTTTTTTAATTGTAATTTTTAAAAAACAATCTAGTTGCAATCAAGGTGCTACAAGAGTATTTTTGGCATTTCTAGGAAAGCATTGTTAGCCAAGAAGGAATTTTATGATGTCACAGATTATACCAGCTATAATTATGCTAAGTATCTATTTAGTTTCATGTGATCTCTGGGAAAAAAATTGCTGCCTTGGTGCTAATATTGTATGTATTTAAGTGATCTTCAGACTCAGAAATTAAACACATTTATTAAAAGAGAGGAATGGAAGGACATTTTCCAATGGACAGAATCACTTGGATAAAATAAGACCAGATGTTTACCCTTATTTTTGGACATGCTTTTTTTGGGAGAAAGTTGGCCTCTGTTCTTCTTGTCGTTATTGTTATTAATATGTTTTGCTTCAGTTCATGGTGCCTTGGTCCCTCTTCCGTTAAATGGAGGGTCCCCCGTGCAGCTTCATTACAGAGTGATGTCGAGAAGGTGAGATCCTTTCAGCATTTTGCCAAAATATCCTGAAATGGTGTCCAAGTTTCTCAGCTGCAAGACAGAGGATACGTAGGATTGGGGTGATCTTCAGCACCCCCAGAACACCTGGAAAAATTCAGAACCGGGGTCTTAGTCATCGGAATTGCCTTTTACATGAAAACATTGGCTGACACATGACTTTTCTTCAGGCCATGAGCCTAAGATCATGCCAGTGTTCGTGGCTGCTGCAGTAATTGGCATTTGTGGTAAGAAATGAACTGAGAAGTACAAGATGCCCGAGTCTTTTTCATCTTCCATTAATCCACTCTCTTCTTTCCAAAATGGAAATGCCAAAGCTATGGTCTTTCTCCACTTCTGACCTGATCGAAGGGAAATCATCGCCAATGCCCTATGGCAGACACTCGGTTTGAGAAATCTGCCCACTTCCCAAAACCAAAGAGATTAGGAAAAACTGGCAGCATTCGTCATCCCCGCCAAAACTCCAGAGTGCTCCAGGAAAAGTTATATTCTGTGTATGAATACGTGTTATTCTTCATTATTAACACATTGTGAAAATATACTATGAATAAATACCATGACCACAGCCAAACATTGTGTTTCACATGGTTTCTGGACTCTTGATTTAAGTCAGAATGAAAACATCTTTAGTTTTTAAGATTGCCAGATTGAGAAGAAATGCAGATTTTCTTAATCCTGTCAATTACAGTTGCTGTTCTAGAGACAAGTAAGTGATAGGGACTATCCTCAAAGTCTGTCTTTTTATCACTCAAATCAGTTGAAGTGGTTCTGAAAATCAGACATCAATTTATTGTCTGTGTAATGGGGCAAAATGAACAAATAGAACAAGAGATTTTAGAGGAATTTGGGAACTTCATTGTTAAATTTTTATAACAGCTTCTACTCTACAGACTAATGGTGTTCTGAGAAATGAGAGCTTTCCAAAGAAGTCCAACAGTAAGTGGACATCACCCCATACTAGGCTCTTTACTAAATTGTAACTGCCAAGGAGAGCTGATAGTAGACTTAACATCACTCTATGGGTAAGATGACAAAGCCTTCGAGATGCAAATAGGCCGAATTTCACATACAATGAATAAATGGCAGTCCCCAAAGAACTCTGATTGGGTTACAGGGCCACTTCTGGACCCCTCACATTGTCCAGGAAGATGGGATCCAGTGCCCAGTGGGATCATGTGTCCAGTTATTGATAACTTCAGTTGGAACAAGGACAGTTCCCAAAAGAGAAAAGGTTTTATTATCAGAAAAGGGTAGATGGTATGAAGACAAGCAAAAGCAGTGGGTATCCACTCTAGATTACAATTGTGTGTGTGTGTGTGTGTGTCCGTGCACATGTGTGCATGTGTAAAATCTCCAAGTCCCATAGCTCACACCACAGTCCCAGCCCTTCTCATTTTTCAGCATCATCCAAGACCTTGGTTCTCATCCATTTCTGACATCTGCTAACTGTATGATACTGAGCCTTGGTTTCTTCATCTGTAAAATAAGGCTATTGACAGTTCTCCCATCTACCTGGCAGGATTAAGTGTGTTTCTGGAGACTGTTTAAATGCTGCACCAGTGGTGGTAAAATAACTACTTCAAAATGTGCATTAGCAAGTTTAAGCTGAGAGCAGTGAAGGCGTGGGTTCTGTATCAGGAACTTTGTGTAACTGCTAATATAGAGAACGGCTATAATGGCTTTCACTTTAAAAAGTATATTTCACTGTTATGTAAAATAAACCTGGAGATAAGCAGTCCAGAGCTGGTATGGAAGCTCTACAAAGTCATCCAGGACCATTTTTATATCTACTTCTCAATCTTCCATATTTTGATATGGCTGCTAGAGCTTTGACAGGCAATCCCAAATTCCAGGCAACGAGAAAAAAGGAATGGGGAAGTGTAAAAAGTGTCCCGATCCCAGCTCTCTATCCATCTTTTTAAGAGGTTTTCCAGAAACCTCACCCAAAAAATTCCGTTTATATCTCCTCAGTCAGATCTTAGTCATGTGGCTGTACTTAGGCTACACGAGCATTGGAGAAATGGAGTTGTTTTTATTGTTGTTGTTGTTTTTCCACAAAATACATTCTCAAACTGAATAAAATGAATAATCTGTTCCTGGGAAAGAAGGCAAATGAATTTGAAAGAGGACACCAGACTTCTCTGCCACAGGTTCAAGTTCAGAGACTGGTCAGGGAATGGTTTGGAAGCAATTATCATAAAGTAAGCAAGAGATAAAAGAATCTGGGCTAGAGCTGTGACCATTATAATGGAAGAACATTATAGAGTGATATTAGTGGTAAATTAGCTGGCACCGACAATGGCCAGATTCAGAGTGGACTATGAGAGAGAAGGCACTGGTGAGAGTTCAAAGATGAAGTTTCATTTTGCTTGCAAATATAACCAGGGTGATAGAAAGATGACTGGTGGATGGATAGATATAATCTGTTAGAATTTGTTAATCCTTTACATTTTTATAGCACTGTACAAATTAAATATTGTCTTTGTATTCTAGTCAACCCATTTACTTATCCAAATAATATTTATCACATTTCTACCAATTTCCAGGCACTGTTCTAGGCACTGGAGGCGCAGCAGTGTATTCAGGTACAGGTCAAGAGTCTATATTAGTCCTCTAGAAATGCCATGTCAAAATGCCATAGACTGGGTGTCTTAAGCCAGCAGTCCCCAAAGTTTTTGGCACCAGGGACCGGTGCTCCTATGAGAATCTAATGCCTGCCGATCTGAGGTGGAGCTGAGGCAGTGATGCTAACACTGGGGATTGGCTGCAGATACAGATGAAACTTCACTCACTCACCAGGCACTCACCTCCTGCTGTGCAGCCAGGTTCTTAACAG
>NW_011888822.1:4874940-4878910 GCF_000151845.1 Pteropus vampyrus | reverse complement strand
TGCACATGTGTGCATGTGTAAAATCTCCAAGTCCCATAGCTCACACCACAGTCCCAGCCCTTCTCATTTTTCAGCATCATCCAAGACCTTGGTTCTCATCCATTTCTGACATCTGCTAACTGTATGATACTGAGCCTTGGTTTCTTCATCTGTAAAATAAGGCTATTGACAGTTCTCCCATCTACCTGGCAGGATTAAGTGTGTTTCTGGAGACTGTTTAAATGCTGCACCAGTGGTGGTAAAATAACTACTTCAAAATGTGCATTAGCAAGTTTAAGCTGAGAGCAGTGAAGGCGTGGGTTCTGTATCAGGAACTTTGTGTAACTGCTAATATAGAGAACGGCTATAATGGCTTTCACTTTAAAAAGTATATTTCACTGTTATGTAAAATAAACCTGGAGATAAGCAGTCCAGAGCTGGTATGGAAGCTCTACAAAGTCATCCAGGACCATTTTTATATCTACTTCTCAATCTTCCATATTTTGATATGGCTGCTAGAGCTTTGACAGGCAATCCCAAATTCCAGGCAACGAGAAAAAAGGAATGGGGAAGTGTAAAAAGTGTCCCGATCCCAGCTCTCTATCCATCTTTTTAAGAGGTTTTCCAGAAACCTCACCCAAAAAATTCCGTTTATATCTCCTCAGTCAGATCTTAGTCATGTGGCTGTACTTAGGCTACACGAGCATTGGAGAAATGGAGTTGTTTTTATTGTTGTTGTTGTTTTTCCACAAAATACATTCTCAAACTGAATAAAATGAATAATCTGTTCCTGGGAAAGAAGGCAAATGAATTTGAAAGAGGACACCAGACTTCTCTGCCACAGGTTCAAGTTCAGAGACTGGTCAGGGAATGGTTTGGAAGCAATTATCATAAAGTAAGCAAGAGATAAAAGAATCTGGGCTAGAGCTGTGACCATTATAATGGAAGAACATTATAGAGTGATATTAGTGGTAAATTAGCTGGCACCGACAATGGCCAGATTCAGAGTGGACTATGAGAGAGAAGGCACTGGTGAGAGTTCAAAGATGAAGTTTCATTTTGCTTGCAAATATAACCAGGGTGATAGAAAGATGACTGGTGGATGGATAGATATAATCTGTTAGAATTTGTTAATCCTTTACATTTTTATAGCACTGTACAAATTAAATATTGTCTTTGTATTCTAGTCAACCCATTTACTTATCCAAATAATATTTATCACATTTCTACCAATTTCCAGGCACTGTTCTAGGCACTGGAGGCGCAGCAGTGTATTCAGGTACAGGTCAAGAGTCTATATTAGTCCTCTAGAAATGCCATGTCAAAATGCCATAGACTGGGTGTCTTAAGCCAGCAGTCCCCAAAGTTTTTGGCACCAGGGACCGGTGCTCCTATGAGAATCTAATGCCTGCCGATCTGAGGTGGAGCTGAGGCAGTGATGCTAACACTGGGGATTGGCTGCAGATACAGATGAAACTTCACTCACTCACCAGGCACTCACCTCCTGCTGTGCAGCCAGGTTCTTAACAGGCCACCAGTACCAGTCCACAGCCTGGGAATTGGGAACCCATGTCTTAGACTACAAAAATTTATTTTCTCATGGTTCTGGAGGCTAAAAGTCCAAGATCAAAGTGCTGCTAGAGTTGGTTTCTGGTGAGGCTTTGTAGATGCCCTCTTCTTGCTACGTCCCCAAATGACCTTTCCTCAGTCCAAGCCATGGGGTGGGGGAGGTTTGGTATCCCTTCCTCTTATGAGGATCCCAGTCCTACTGGATTAGGGCCCCACCCTTATGACCTCATTTAATCTTGTTACCCCCTTATAAGTCCTATCTCCAAATATAGTCACAATACGAGTTAGGGCTCCAACATGAATTTTGGAAAGACAGTACAGTTTATAACTGAGGCTAAAACAGACCCCCAAATAAGGACATTTATTTCTCATTTGTCATGCAAAGATCAGCAGGCAGTTGGGCCTGGTGGGTGACTCTGTTCTGTATGGCATCAGAGGACTCAGGCTTCTGCTTTGTGGCTTGGCCATTCTCAAAGTCATTGTCCTTGTATGGCTTATCTTCACCACATCTGTGTCTAACCTGCAGGAAAGGGACAATCATTTTAAGACAAGACCCGGAAGTTAAAGAATAACTTTTATTCACAACTCACAACTTACTGGCAATTGTTTAGATGCATGTAGCTGCAAGAGAGTCTGGGAAATGAATTCTCTAGTTGGCAACCACATACCCAGCTAATGCTAAGTGGGGGTATGGCTTCCGTTACTAAAGGGAAAAAGGAAGAATGGCTATGGGCAAAGTAGCTCATTCTGCCACAAACAGTAAATAAAATCTACATTTTAGTGGTGACAGATGAGAGAAAAAAGTAAGTGAATAAACAAACCACTCTGCAATTTTTTTTTTGTAATAAATCGTACCATATTTTCCACATGTCCATCCATATACCATCATGGTATGGCATGTCATTCCCTGAGCACTAAGAACTTTTATACACCAAAGCATTCACACATGCTGTTGTTCCCTTCACCTTAGTATGTTGGGTTATTTTTTTTTTTCCTCTCTCTCCTGATTGATACAAAAATAATAAATAGCAAAACCTGGTGTGTATAGTGTGTCGCATGGTGAGAAGTACTAGAGGAAGAAATAAAGCAGGGGACAGGAATAGGGCATGCTCAGTGCTCTGGAGTAAGCCTGCCACCAACCGCAGTGGGTGGGGCGAACTCTACTTGTCACCAAGAAATGGCAATAGAGGTCCTGCTGTCATTCTAGTCTCAAGTCTAGGCTATTGCACTAGTAAGCCTGCAGCTTTTTCTATTTTTCTTTGTGTGTGTGTGTGTGTGGTAAAAGACACATAACAAAATTTATCATCTTAACCATTTTTTTAAAGTACACAGTTCGGTGGCATTGAGTACATTCACATTATTTCACAACCATCATCACTATCCATCTCCGGAACTGTTGCAAAACAGAAACTCTATATCCTAATCAATAATTCCCCATTCCCCCCTCCCCATAGCCACCGCTCTACTTTCTGTCTCTGAATTTGACTCCTCTAGGTATCTCAAGTAAGTGGAATCATATACCACTTGGCTTATTTCCCTGAGCATAATGTCCTCATGGTTCATCGATGCTGTAGCATGGGTCAGAATTCCCTTCCTTTTTTAAAACTTTTTAGTTACAGTTGACTACAATATTATATTAGTTTCAAGTGTACAACATAGTGATAGACATATACCTTACAAAGTATTCACTTTAGTAAGTCTAGTACCCATCTGACACCATAAATAGTTATTACAATATTATTGACTATTCCCTCTGCTGTACTTTATATCACTGTGACTTTTTGTAACTGGCAACTTGTAGTTCTTAATCTCTTCACCTTTTCCACCCAGCCCTCCCTATCCCCCTCCCATCTGGTGACCATCCATTTTGTTCTATGTACCAATATTTTCTGCTTATTTTAGAGATGGTTTTGCAAGGTCCTAGGCCCTGAAAAGATTATGTTACTCCCCATGAATATGTACCTCAAAATTAAAAATAACTCCAGACCAAGAATGTAGTGTTTTTTTCATGAAGATTATTTTTTATATCAAAAACCAATTTTTTCCCCAAAAAAACCTTAAGACCATCTTTGCTGCAGTCCTAGGCACATGTTTTGTCTATTCAGTTAGCTTTACCACATTATTAATCATAATGCTATCCAGTAAAGACAAAAGGAGCAAATATTCAAAGTGCTAAGAAGAGGGGCATCTGGTTACTGGGAAAGAAGATAAAATGTAACTTTGCATAGAAATGTACATTTTCCTATATAGCTTGTGTTGTGTCAGTTTGTTAGGACTTAGGATCAAGCACCTTACAGGCTAATGATATGAGTGTCACAGTGTAGTCAAGGATGGTGTTTGTGTGTAAAAAAGACAATATTCAATTTATTACACCTACAAGTACAAACACCTAGTTCTTAAGCTTTGGAGTTCAGTTTATAAA
>NW_011888822.1:4868179-4870365 GCF_000151845.1 Pteropus vampyrus | reverse complement strand
CTTGGATGCCTTTTATATCTTTCTCTTGCCTGATTGCACTCGCTAGGACCTCCAATGTTATATTAAATAACAGTAGTGTTAGTGGACAGCTTTGTCTTGTTCCTGATCTTAGAGGAAAGGTTTTTAGTTTTTCATCATTAAGTATAATGTTGGCTGAGGATTTGTTGTATATGGCCTTTATTATGTTAAGGTACTTTCCTTCTGCACCAGTTTTGTTAAGTGCTTTGATCATAAAGGGATGCTGTATCTTGTCGAAGGCTTTTTCTGCATCTTGATATGATCATATGATTCTTATTTTTTAATTTGTTTACGTGATATATCACATTAATCGATTTGCATATGTTGAACCATCCCTGTTCCACTGAGATGAAGCCCACTTTATCATGGTGTATAATCTTTTTAATATGTTGTTATATTCAGTTCGCTAGTATGTTATTTAGAATTTTTTTGCATCTGTGTTCATGAGAGATATTGGTCTGCAGTTTTCTTTTTTGTGTTAACTTTTAGTATCAAGGTGATAGTGGCCTCATAAAATGAGTTAGGAAGTATTACCTCCTCTTGGACTTTTTGAAAGAGTTTAAGAAGGGTAGGTATTACATCTTCTTTGAATGTTTGGTAGAATTCTCTGGTAAAGCCATTTATCTAGTCCTAGACTTTTACTTTTGGTAAGTTTTTGATGATTGTTTCAGTTGCCGTATTGCTGATCGGTCTATTTAGATTTTCCAATTCTTGATTCAGTCTAGGAAGGTTGTATCTTTCCAAGTATTGTTCCATTTCTTCTAGGTTATTAAATTTGGTATGATATACTTTTTCATAGTATTCTTGTATGATTCTTTGTATTTCTGTGGTATCTGTCATAATTCTCCACTTTCATCCCTGATTTTGTTTATTTGTGTCCTTTTTCTTTTTTCTTCAGTGAGTCTAGCCAGGGGTTTGTCAATTTTATTAAACTTCTCCAAGAACCAGCTCTTTGTTGCATTTATTTTCTCTATTGTTTTGTTTGTTTGTTTGTTTTCAATTTCATTTAATTCTGCTCTAATTATGATTATTTATTTCCTTCTGCTGGTTTTAGGCTTATTTGTTCTTTTTCTAATATTTTTAAGACAAAGTATTATGTTGTTTATTTGGGCTCGTTCTTGTTTTTAGAGATAGGCCTGTAATGATATGAACTTTCCTTTTATTATTGTTTTTGCCATGTCCCAAAAGTTTCGATATGTTGTACTATTATTATCATTTGTTTCTATGTATCTCTTGATCTCCCTTTTTATTTCTGCTCTGACCCAGTCATTCTTTAGTAGCATTTTGTTTAATCTCCATGTATTTGTGATTCTTCTCGCTTTGTTTTTACAATTGATCTCCAGCTTCAAAGCATTATGATCAGAGAATATGGTTGGTATGATTTCAGCTCTCTTATATTTGTTGAGGCTATCTCTGTCCCAGTATTTGGTCAATCCTTGAAAATGTTCCATGTGCACTAGAGAAGAATATATAAGAAACTGTTTGGGGATGAAAGGCTCTGTAAATGTCAACTATGTCCAGTTGGTCTAATGTATCATTTAAGGATATAATTTCCTTATTGATTTTCTGTTTGGATGATCTGTCCATATCTGACAGTGAGGTATTTAGGTCCCCTACTATGATAGTGTTTTGGTCTGTTTCTCCCTTTAGTTCTGTTATCTATAATTGCTTTATATATAATTGCTGTTATATATAATTGTTATATATAATTGCTTTATACATTTTGGTTCTTCCTGATTGGGAACATAGATATTAATAAATGTTATGTCTCCTGGGTGCATGATTCCCTTTATCATTATGAAGTGTCCCTCAGTATCATTCTTTACCTATTTTTTATTTTGAAATCTATTTTATCTAATATTAATACCACTACTCCTGCTTTTCTCTGAACGTCATTTGCTTGAAATACCATTTTCCTTTTCACCCTTTCACTCTGAGTCTATATTTGTCTTTGGAACTGAGATGCGTCTCCTGGAGGCAGCACATGGTTGGGTTTTGTTTTTTGATCCAATCGGCAACTCTGTGCCTTTTTATTGGTGAGTTCAGTCCATTTACATTTAGGGTGATTATTGAAATATGAGGTCTTCTTATAGCCATTTTATCTTTTGCTTTCATGGTAGTTCGGTGTTTCCATTGCTTCCTTGTCCTTGTATTTCTGGGGTTTTTTT
>NW_011888822.1:4852647-4866329 GCF_000151845.1 Pteropus vampyrus | reverse complement strand
AGTGCCCTCTGGGTTGGAGAATTGGGGTTGTGGCTCAGTCTGGCGTTTTGCAACTGCAGCTGATATGAATCAGCTGTTGCTTCTCTGCCATCACCCCTTTGCTTTCTGCCCTGATTCCTGGGTTCTGCTGCTGCATAGAGCTCACAGATCTCTCAGACAGGACTGTTCAGGGAACCCGCTTCACCTTCTCCACTTCCCCTCCTTCTGCAGGGAGCTCCTACTGTGAGAGGCAGCTTCTTTGTTTCTCCCAATCTACCACCTGACTCCTGCCTTTCTGACCTGTGGTAGTTCTTATGCACAGATCACTAGCCCAGATGTGCTTGTGTGCAGGTTGGATGTTATTTGCTGAGTTTTAGATGTTCAGGTTATTGTTATTTCAAGGAGAGAGATCTGGGACATCTCTCGCTCTGCCAAGCTTCTGACATTGCTCCTCATGTCACCTTTTTCTGACTTCGACTCACTTGCCTCCTTCTAAGGACAATCGTAATTGCATTAGGCCCACCAGATAACCTAGGATAATCTCTCTAAAGATCCTTAATTTAATCATATCTGCAAAGTCCCCTGTGAAATGAAAGGTAATATATTCATAGGTTTTGGAGATTGGGATGTGGGCATCTTTGAGAGCTCATTATTCTGTCTACTATACGTTTTCCATGCACTTAAAAACCAGAGATATATTGGCCAGATGATTGTCCAAATCCCTAATGGACCAGTGTCCATTATATCTGGCCTTCATATCTCTTTAACTTCAAGAGAATTTCCAGTGCCCATACCCCATGTTTCTAGGTTCAAGTGCCACATATCGCCTAATTTCTTTGAGTACATTCCAAAGTCTGCAACAGTTAGATTGCTTGATTGCATTTTGCACATTGTTCTTATATATAAATATCTTCCCGTCTTGATCTGAAGACTTTTGAACTTGACAAGAATTGCATAGTTTTACATATACTTTCTAGGACATAGAATTCTTATGATACTAAAGTGATGGTGGACTGAATTCTAGGATCTCTTATGCCTGGATATCTCTGAACTGCCGTCAAGGCTCATAAGACCTCTCTTAGGTTATGACAGTTTTTTAGGACATGAGCCATTATTAAGTACGGAAACTTTCATAGGTATACTTGGTAGCAGTGCCTTCTTCATCTTTCTTGATAAACCAGGAGACTTCTTCCATGCTTAGTGCTCAGCTTCACAATACCACATAACAGATGGATATCTGGGAGCCTTCTGAGCCTCAGTGTAGCCAAAGCAAAGGAAGGATACTGCAGGGGAATACTATGTGGTTCCTGGACATACCCCAAGCATACTCAATCAGTATCTCTAGGGGTGGGATTTAAGAATCCGCCTTTTTAACAGGCTTCCCCAAGTGATCCTTATGCACATTAAGGAGGCCCACTTTCCAGAGGCTTCTTCTTTTCACACAGCAGTGAGTCTCCAGGCAGTCTGTTTCCTTCACCCCTTCACTCCAGCACTTAGCTTTTGCTCATGATTGGTATGCAGTCAGTACCCACAGACCCTAGAACAAGATGGAATGGTTTATCTTGGTTCCTCTACTCCATAGCTGTGTAACCCTGGCCACACTCTTACACTCCTGGCTTCACCTTCCTTTTCGGTGAAATGAGGGATGATAATGGCACCCATGTCTTATGGTTGCTGTGAAGATCCAATGTGCTAATACTTTTAAAGACTTTAGGACACTGCATGGCATGTAGCAAGTACTCAATGCCTCTCAGATATTAGAAAATGTGTGTAATACATGAATAAATGCATATATAATGTATGCCTTAATTTGGGAAAGCCTGCTTTGGGGAAGGTATGAAGATATTGGCACCAACTTTTACCTCAACTCCATGTTCTAGATTTGAGGAAACTGGGTTTTCATGTATGAGCCCTCCTCAGATTTCTCTTGCTCACAAAATACTGCAATTCTTTCACTTTCCTTTTCCAAAATATGAATGAAAGCTGTGAATCTGAGAATGAGGTCAGGACTAGAAGGAACCTGAATGGGTATATAGACCAACAATAATAATAACTGCATTGCAAGAATAATAAGAACTGTATTTACTGACAATTGACAATGTGAGATAGTCAACTTGGCCAGGTCACAGTACCCAGTTCTTAGTCAAATACCAGTATAGATGTTGTTGTGAGGTGTTTTTTAGGTGTGATTAGCATTTAAATCAGGAGACTTTGAGTAAAGCAGATTATCCTCCACATTGCAGGTGAGCCTCATTCAATCAATTGAAAGCCTTAAAGGAAAAGATTGAAGTCCTCTGAGAAAAGGAATTCTGCCTCCAGATGCCTTCCAGCTGCAACACCAACTCTTCCCTGGGTCTCCAGCTGGCCAGCCTGCCCTGCAGGATTCAGACTTATGGCACCTACAATTGTGTGAATCATAAAATAAATCTCTTTCTTAAATCTCTCTAGATGCAAGATAGATATTATATTGTATATTTATATATCTACATGTTATATAGATATGTTTTATATCTATGTCTACATTTATATCTATTTATATCCATATCTGTAGGTAGATTTCTCCTATTGGTTCTGTTTTTCTGGAGAACCTTGACAAATACACTGTGTGACAGGCCAGAGACACTTCTTTGCACAACTCTAGAGGGTACCATTCACTCAGAGCTATAAAGTATTTATATGTGTCTTCTCATGGAACCCTTGTGACAACTGTTGGGGGGTAGGGGGGAGTCACTTTTTTAATTCCCATTTTAAAGTTGAGGGTTAAGAGAGTCTATCAGCCTGAGTGCCAAACCCAGAGCCTTAACCACTCAGTGTGACAAGATGCAAAGCAGCTGTGTCCAGGACATGAGATTAGTTAAAGAGCAGTACTGAGACTATAGCTAATATCTCCCTCGACTTTCCACACACATCAGCAAGCTTCCTCACAGAAAAAAGAGAAATTTAGAATCTTGCTGCACATGAGCAAGTAGAGAAAGAAAATCATCCTGCCTAGAACAAGTTCTGTGATTGCTCAACTATATTCTGGACTAAACCATTAAGAGCCACAGACCCCTGAACAATCAAGATGAAGTCAGTTTCCAATTAGACTTTCTCCTATTCCATTTTACTTTGTGGCTCGACCTTTAATATGACTGAGAAGCATGTATTTATTTATTAACATATTGTTTATTTTTTTGTATGGTGACATTGGTTGATGGAATCCAGTAAGTTTCAGGTGTATAATTTAACAGTAAGGTATATATATTGCATTGTGTGTTCACCTCCCATAGTTAGATTTCTTTCTATCATTACATATTTGACCCCTTTTACCCCCATCTACCTCCCTCCTCCCCCGTCCCCTCTGGTAACTACTAGTCTATTGTCCAGGTCCATAAGCCTCTGTTTGTTTGTCATGTTCGTTTGTTGCTTTTAGGTTTAGAAATGCCTTTCTCAGTGTCCCTTTGGAATTTTTGCTAGAGCAGCCAGCCATGTTCCAACAAGAAAAGGTTGGGCAAAAAGCACTGGGCTCATTTGCACCCCCTTGATCTTGGGCCTGAAATAAAAACTCTTTGACGAAGGAAAGGGCCAAGCTCTTCACTCAATAGCTGTCTGGTACAGAGACCTGCGGCTTTTAAGAAGCCCTATGTAGTCTGAAGTGAGGTTTGTTTGCCACCCTCCCACACACTCACTCTCTCAGGTATTAGTCCACTTAGGAAATAAAGTGTTTAAAGCAATTGCTTGGCCAGTTTGGGCTAACCCAAGGGCTGGCAAATTCATGCTTCTTGTGCAATTACAAAATATTTTCTTTGTAGTTGTCCTTGAAGCCCAAGTGGGGCTAATGGTTTTAACTACTAACCTACATGTTTCAAAGTGATTTCCACATCAGGAAGCCATTGTCAGCTTCCCCAAACACTTAATTGGTATAGGATGTGAGCAATTCTGAAAGGCCGTGCTTCTGTCCCAATTTGTTGCTCAGATAGGAGCTGTTTTTCAGCGACGATTTCCATTTCTGCCTCCTTGTGTGTGCTAAATCATTTATGGCTCCACTTTTCTATGGAATAAAAGGTTTCCTTGGTAATGAAAAAGAGTTTTATTCATCCCTGGCACCCAAGAAACAGAGTTTACTTTGCAGTCACAAAGACCCAAGTGCTCTGTATTGGCATAAACTCATGGAGCAACAGCGTCAGAAAGACTTTGCAAATGTGTGGTGATTAATAAGAGTGTAGTTTCTAAAATCTGGACAAGCGACTTGCTTCTCTATAACTCAGTTTTCTAATTTGTAAATCAGAATGAAAATGACATCTATCTCATAAAGTAATTCAAGGATTAAATGACATAATGTGCATAAGGCTTCTAGAAAGGTGACTAGCACACAGCAAATGAAGTACTTGTTTATTATCCCTCTGCTGCCTTCCTTGATTCATCATCATCACCATCATCATCCTTCTCATCATGAACATTTTTCAGTAAGATTATCTTTTTAGAAATGACACAAACACAGAAGATACAAAGAAGAAAAATTACCAATTTAATCCCATAAAAGTAAAAAATTTATATATGAAAAAAATAAGCAAAGATAATGCAGGTCAGGGCAAATTTCCCCATGTTGCAGGGAGACCAAGTCCTGCACTGAGAGAAGAGAATCCTTTGGTGGAGAGTGTGGAAAGAATTCAACACGCACGCCAAAGTTAGAGTCAAAAAAAGTTTATTAGAAAAGAAGTAACACTCCACAGACCGAGCATGGTTTCCTCTCAGAGGTATAGAGAGGGACGAGAGGGACAGTGACAATAGAGACAAGGACAGTGAGAGAGACAAAGTAAAAGCACCCTGAATGTTCAGGAAATTTAGTTTACATATCATTCTTTAGTTCCCATTTCCTTTTGTATGGACATACAGTGATGAAGGGAAGACTATGTATCTTGAAAAGGTAAGAATATATAAAGTTAAAGGCCTACTGACAGTTCCCAACCTTTAATCTATAGGTTCCCCATGGTTTTAGCCATAGGGAATGACTCTTGGTTCTTGTTTCTCATTCACAGGTGTGAGGAATGGGTTGTTAGCAAGCTCAGTAGAAATCTGAAAGTGTCTTCCTGGGCTGGCTACAGGGCTGACCGGCATATTCTCTTGCCTCCTCCCTACATTAAAACCATAAACAGAGTCTAAAGATAAACTAGGAGAAAAATATTTGTCAGATTAAGGCATTGTTTCCATTAACAAAGATGAGTAATCTGTTTAAAAAAAAGTGTTTACTAATAAAAAATTAAAAGAACCAAAATAGAGAACAAAGAAAGAGAAACAATGAGAATGAAAGGAAAACGAAGAAAGAATAATGATGAAAACATAGTTTTCAGAAAATTTAAAATAAATGACAAGCAAATGAAAAAATGCCCAATTTATTTAATAATCAATGAAATATAAATTAAAACATCAATGAGAATTTTTATCTGTCAAATGAGGAAAAAGTGATAATACTCAATATTTGTAGAAGTGTTCTCCTCCTCTGCGATGGTTTTAAGCAGTGTTGATGGAAGTATAAAATTGGTGACTTTTCAGGAAGACAATCTAGTGATTTTCAAAAGTAAGAGTGCTCCTTAAGAATACTTTCCTAAAAGTATGACAGGAATAATGTGTGTTGCAGTATTATTTATAATAGCAGAAAGTCTTGGAAATAACCTAATTGTCCTTTAATAATAGATTAATTAAGTGAACTATGATAAATCTATATAATAGTGTATTATATAGTTATCTATATCAGTATCTATCTGTCTATGGTTATCTACTATTGCATAACTTACCACCCCAAAACTTACCAGCTTAAAACAACACATATCTATTTTATCTTACGGCAGTGTCTGTGGAGTGGGGATTCAGGTATGGCTTAGCTGGATCTGAGACACCTTTAACATCTCTTAAAGGCTACATTCAAGATGTTGGCTAGGTCTGTAGTCATTTTAGGCTGACTGGGGAGTTCTCTGCTTTCAAGATCATTCCCATGATTGCTGGCAGGATTTGGCTCCTTGCAGGCTATTGGTGGCCAGCAGATGACATGGCATCTTGTTTCATCAGAATGAGCAAACAGAAGGAGCCAGACAGAGTGTGACAGCAAAATGGAAATCACAGGGATTTTATAACCTAATCCCAGAGGTGACATCCCATCTCTTTTGCTATATTCTATTTATCAGAAGCAAGTCGTTTGCAAATTTCAAACATCATGAGTTTTCACTCCTAAATTCTTCAATACTCATCCCTTAAAAAATAAAGACATTCTCCTCCTTAACCACAATACCTTATGACATCTAAAATAATCTAAATAATTCTTTATTATTACCTAAGATCCTGTTTCCACCTTAAAATGCTTCCAGTTGTCCCAATAATGTCTTTTACAGACAGTTTATTGGAACCACCATCAATTAAGATCTATATATTGCATAAATTTGATTATATCTTTAAACCCTCTTTCAATCTAAATCATTCCCCTCCCTTTTTCATGCCACTTATTGTTGAAAAGAAAGGAAGCCAGTGGTCTCACCTTCTGGATTTGTCTGAGTGCTTTCTCATGATGCCCTTGAACTTGTTCCTCTATCCCCTGTAGTTCCTATAAACTAGATGTTAGATTTAAAATCTTTATATTTAGCAAGACTATTTCATCAGTGTCAGCGCCAAGCTGATCAAGATGGGAAGGTTTTGGTGTTGAGACACCCAGTTGAAAGAATGCATGAGGAGCCGATATGAGAATGAAATGGCAGGCACCAGCTTTACAGCGAAGAGCACGCGCTTCCGCACTAGGGGACCTCATGGGCTTTATTTATGTCAGAGAACAATAGTGGCATTCTGCCACACATGCGTGATACAGTAAGCTGAGTCATATTTATATAAGTTAGGCGCAGGCGTCCTACTACATTAATGTAACATTCTAAATCCAGAGTTCTACCCCTAGCCGTGAGCCTAGATCACAGCCAGACTTGGGACCCACAATCTCAGTAGACATTTCATAATCAATGAAATTTATATTTCATTGATTATTAAATAAATTGGGCATTTTTTCATTTGCTTGTCATTTATTTTAAATTTTCTAAAAACTATGTTTTCACCATTATTCTTTCTTCATTTTTCCTTTCACTCTCATTGTTTCTCTTTCTTTGTTCTCTATTTTGGTTCTTTTAATTTTTTATTAGTAAACACTTTTTTTAAAACAGATTACTCATCTTTGTTAATGGAAATAATGCCTTAATCTGACAAATATTTTTCTCCTAGTTTATCTTTAGACTCTGTTTATGGTTTTAATGTAGGGAGGAGGCAAGAGAATATGCCGGTCAGCCCTGTAGCCGGCCCAGGAAGACACCTTCAGATTTCTACTGAGCTTGTGTCTCAGTAGAAATGTTGTGTTCTTCACATTTTATTTTATTAGGAGACACATGATGGCCAGTAGTGCTGATACAGGACGGGGTAAATCCCCACGAGTGGGGACTCAAGCACTACAGCCACTGAGAGTCCTTGGCTCGACATGGGAAAGAATTCAAGAGCCAGCCATTGTTAGAGACAAAGGAAAGTTTATTAAAGAAGTAATAATGCTCCATAGACAAAGTATGGTCTCCTTACAGAATCAGAGAATGAGACTCCGAGTGTTTGAGGAATTGAGTTTCTTATCTGTTTCTTAATTTCTAGGAAAAATTATTGCTTATAGGGAGTAAAGAATGGAATGAATGGTTGGGTTTATCTTTAACTTGTGCAGGGTACAGATTAAAGTCTTTGTTTTTCTGTTTTCCTTTCATGATATGGGTAAGCATGAAAGGTGTGGGTAAGCAGTTGTTAGTGGTGCAGGACAGGGCAAATTTCTCCGAGTGGTGGGGAGAGCAAGCCCTGCACTGAGAGAAGCATCGAAAGAAAAGGGTCCTTTGGCAGAGAGTGTGGAAAGAATTCAACACACGCCAAAGTTAGAGTCAAAAGGAAAGTTTACTGGAGAAGGGGTACCACTCCACAGAACATGGTTTCTTCTCAAAGGTGTGTTCTGTTTTGGTGTACGAATGCATTTGGAGAGGTGGATACTGCTTTCATATCACAGACCACTGCTCGTCAAAGTTCATCCCACAGATCAGCATTATCATCACCTGGGAGCTTATTAGAACTGCAGAATCTTAGCCCTCAGCCCAGACCCACTGAATCAGAAGCTGCGTTTAACAAGATGCCCAGGTGACACACATGTATTTTAAAATTTGAGAAGCCCTGATCTAAAATCCTGGTCTATTCCATTTCTTCTCCTCACCTAGACCCAACTACCCGCATTGTCAAGATTTATGGCTCATCCCAGGAAGCAGCTTCTTGTGCCTCCCAAACTATTTACCTAAAGGCATATCTTCTCATGGCTTCTTCTCTCTGCGATTTCATTCTGTCTATAAATATTAAAGCTGACACGTAAACCAAGTTGAAACTCTTCCCCCAAAGGCCTGTGTGTCCTGGTAAGTCTTTATATCTGCAGATATCTATTGACATATCTTAAGCAAACAGTTTTAAATGTTTCCACTGGCATCCTGAGTCTAGCTTTTCCTTTCATCTTGCCTGGTAAGCAGATTGAGGTTCACGTTGATTTTTAAAGCCCGAACAATTCACAATATTTCTTAAACATACGTTAAAGTCAGGGGGACTCCATCCCATGCAACCCGACTGCAAAGCCTGGGCAGTTAACCTTTGCAGCAGCAATAGGCATGAAAGTGTGTTTTACAAAAATACCATTTGTTTGCTATTTCATTCATCTATCCACTTACCCATTTATTCATTGTAAAGTATGTGAGGATGTTAGCATGGTATAGAAATGTAGAGCTTTTCAGCTCATCAGAAGAGATGAAATATGAACAAAAGTAACCTCATAAGGTTGAGTCATGCAAATTGTGTAACATACTCTTTAAGTACAGTGGGGGACTTCATGGAGGAGGCAGGAAGTCAAGGTCCTCGGACTGTCCCTGAACTGACTGTCCCATCTGATCTTTTTTAGGACCTTGGCCAACTTCCAAACTGTCACTGGGCTTTAGTCTCTGTAGGATGTACTAAGAGCCTGGAAATCACTTAGGACCTAGGGGCAGAGAGTATTCATCTTCACTCACTCAACATTTTCCTGAGCAATTACTATGTGCTAGAAACAGCCCTAAGAACTGAGAATGCATTATAAATTAACATGCAAAATATTTTTTTTGTAAGGCTTTTATTCTAATGAGAGTAAATGAGATAAATAATGTTTGAAGTCCTCAATAGTTTAAGGGTACATAAAAGACTTCTGAAATGTATCTTGGTTTTAGAAATCAATGACTAATTTATTTAAGTCATGTATTTAAAAAACAAGGTTTAAGCTCAGCCTATACATCTACTTAAGGACCATTTGAAAAATATTTGATTGCATTTGCAAACTTAATTAAGCTACATTTATAAATTTTGTGTATTCAGTTTCGCTTTTTAGTAGCTCATTTGTATTGCTGACAAATCTTCCTAAGTGCTTAAATAATTTTTATAAAGCTATTAAATTAATAAATATGGTGATCCTTAAAGTGTCTTAAATGTTCTAAAACTATACATAAACTCATAAGACTTTAAATTAAAGTCCTAAGTCAAGATCAATTATTATTCAATTATATATTTTAAATGGATGTTAATAGGCTGATCTGCTCATTTTAAAAGATGAAATTCTTATAAACAAAATAAGCAATTTAATATTAAAATATTTAATATGTAAATGTGAATACGATGGATTTGATTACCCTAGACATTTTTATAATTAACTGTAAATTCCCTAAGGGTTGAAATATGCTTAACTTTTAAGGAAACAATGATATCAACTCCTTCAGGTTTTGGGGGGTCGCCTTTCAAGTTCACTAAATTTAATTACCAGACACAGCTAGATCTTTGAGGCATCAACTGTCTCCGAACCCCTTTTTCAGACCTGCCTAAAAGAGAAAGTGGCGGCTTCACCCATGTCCCTTTGATTCATAAGTAACTCATGACTCTTCACCCAGATGGCCGCAACTGTTGGTTTTTGCATTTCCTTCACTCTATAAGTAAGTTCATGTATACCCAGGTCTAAAAGACACATGAGTTTGCCCAGAATCTGTTTTTTTTGTTGTTGTTGTTGTTGTTGTTGTTCCTCATAATCTCAGGGCCACACAAGTCTTATAGATTTCTGATTAAATTGTGGCTATTTCTCAGTGGGGTATGGAATTTTTAAGCACAATGTCCAAGGTCATTCTATTGACAAGATGTGATATGAAAAGAAAAATAAAGCAGAATAGAGGGGTTAGAAAGTATTGAGGGGGAAAGTGTTCTATAGAGTGCTCAGAGATGGCCTCTCTGAAGAGGCGACGCAAGATCAAAGAGAGAGAATGATGGAAGGGACAAGGCCATGCAGATATCTGACAGGTAGAGACAATGTAGTTGCAAAGGCCCCCAGGTAGGAGTGTGTTTGACATTTTGAAAAACAACAACAAGGAGGCCAGAGGCTCGAGCTGCATGAGTGAGGGAGAATGGGAAGAGACGAAATCTGAAGGGGCAGGTGAGCAATGGGGAGATGGAGACAGCCTATGCTTTACTTTATGGATCAGGATAAGGATTGTGAATTCCATTCTGAATGAGCTAGGAAGGCATTTGACCTAATTTAGGTTTTAATAATCTTTCTCTGGCTGCTAGTTGGAGAATAGAATGTAGTAGAACTGGGATAAAAGCAGAAAAATCAGTTAGGAAGAAGCTCTTAAAATAGTCCAGTTTAGAAAGCATGGTGGTCTATGGTATGAGTGGAAATTGTGCAAAGGGCACATTTTCTAACACCAGCATGAGTGGATGAGGGATGCGAGCCAAGAGAGGCATCGAGGAGAACAGGGTAATGAATAAGGTGGCTAGAGTCCAAAGATTTGATATGAAAACGTAACTCAGAATTCCTTCTATTTTCTTCTTCTGGTGTTTACTGAGTATCTCCCACATGCTGGAGTATTAGTTTCTTAGGACTGCTATAATAGATTACTATAAACTGGGTGGCTTAAAACAACAGAAATTTATTTTCTCACATTTCTGGAAGCCAGAAGTCAGAAATCAAGGTGTCAGCAGGGCCACACTCTCTCTCTAGAGGTTCTAAGGAAGAATCTCTCCTTTTTCTCTTCTAGCTTCTGGTGGCTGTTGGCATTCCTTGTGGCCACATCACTCCGCTCTGTGCCTCCATCTTCACATGAACTCCTCTGTTTCTATGTTGTCTCTTGTGTCTCTCATAAGGACAACTGTTACTGGATTTAGGTCTCCTATGGATTGAATATTTGTGCCCTCCATCCCAAATTCATATGTTGAAACCTAATTCCCAGTGTGACAGTATTAGGAAATGAGATGTTTGGGAGGTGATTAGGTCATGAGAGTGGAGCCCTCATGAATGGGATTAGTGCCCTTATAAAATAGACCTCAGAGAGTTCTCTTGCCCCTTCTGCAATGTGCAAACACAAGACAGCCATCTATGAACCAGGAAGCAGACCTTTGCCAGATACCAAATCTGCTATTGCCTTAATCTTAGACTTCCCAACCTCCAGAATTGTGAGAAATAACTGTTTGTTGTGTATAAGCCACCAAATAGCTGATATTTTTGTTATAGCAGCTTGAATGGACTAAGTGATCCAGAAGACATTGCTTCCAATCTCGGAGCCCCAGATTCCTCGTCACTTAGGTGAAAGTTTGCACCAGGTGATCTTTGAGGTCCCCTCTGGCTCTACAATGCTCTTTAACTGTGAGGCTATATATTTAGTGCTAATTATACTTCCTAGGATGTATGTTCTGTACGGCTAGTATTAGTCCACATTTTTTATGAGAGACGAATGAGGTTAATAAGAATAATTAATTAAAATATTAAATTCCCAGAAGGCACTTTACTATGAATTTAATTATGGAAAGTGCTAATTACATCACTCCGAGACTTGAAAGTTGTCCAACTGCTCCATGCACAAAGTAAGGGACAGTGTTTCTCAGGTTAGCCTCAGCTCTGGACTAGTACCAGAGATGTAGAATGGCTCACTTTCTTGCTATGGAAAGAAAGAATGCAGGAGAGTCAGGCAGCTGGCATAATCAGTTTCTTCCCTGGTCTTTGGCAACTTAATGTCTCTACAACAGACAAGAAAAGTACATTATCCACCTATGTGTGTTCTCATTATAGGTTTGCCACTTAGCCTGTATGGCCTCTTCATTGCAAATTAGCAAAAGACACCCCCTTTCAGAGAACAGAGCTTCACAAACAAATCGTTTGGTAAGCAAATGGCTTATCCTTTGCACTAGGGGATGGTTTGGCAAGTGGAGCTTAGGATGAATTGCAGTCTACTCACCTGAGTGTGTAGTGTACACACTGCCCCACTGAAGGCAGTCCTTCCTTGGTCATTCACTTAAACTCTTCTATTTCTCTCAGGAAGTGTCGTCTTTATTTTGAAAAAGCCAATGATCACTGTTTTGAAGATAACTTCATTCGAGGGGACAGGCAGAGAGTCTGGAACATTTGAGGTAGGAAAGTAAATGCATATTTGAAGAATGGAAAGAAAACCAATGTGGCTGAAATTAGCAAAAAAAGGAAGATGAAGTTAAGACACAAAGCTCTAGAGATGAGCAGGAGTCATTCTATAATCTCTGTGCATTGGTGAAGGACTTTTCCTAAAACAGTGAGACTCTGTGACTGGCTTTAATCATCGAAAGATTTAAATAGATCAAACTGTTTCTCTGCAGAGAGCGAATTGTGGGAAGTGTTGTTCATCAGAAACAAGAGATGCTAGGGGTCTGGGCAGGGGTAGTCTTGGAGAAAGATGAATGGATGTTAGAGATATTTATAAAGTAAAATTATCCAGAAATGGTGACAGATTGGATTGAGCCATGAGAAGTAATTTCAAAAGTAAGAGTAATGGCTGACATTATATTTCTATGTGCCAGGCACCATTTGAGGTACTTTCTAGTTCTAGGCTTCTGTCTTAGACAACTGATTTACCGAGACTAGGGAAATACTAATTTGAGGGAGACTGTGAGTTGCTTTCTGGGCACATCCAGCTGACATTCTTTAAGATACCCAAGCAGATAGCTAGATGCTTGCTGGGCTCTGCCATTCAGAAGAGAGGGCTGGAAGGAGGGAGATGGGGTCGAGGTCACTGCAACTGTCCAGGTAAATGAATGAACGAATGAATGAATGAATGTAAAATTGAATGAATTACTAAATTGCCCTCTACTGGCTGCTTTCTCACCTTTTCTGATGATCTTCTCTTCTTTGCCTTTCTGTTCCATTAGTCAGTGAGCCCTCCTTACAGGCTGCGTCAGTCCACCTTGGCGTCTATCAGAATACCATGGACTTGGATGGCTTATAAACATTTATTTCTTACAGTTCTGGAGGCTAGTGAGTTCAAGATCAAGGTGCCAGCAGCTTCAGTTCTTGGTGAAGTGACAATCTTCAAATCGCCTCTCCCTGTATCCACACGTGGCAGAAAGAGGAAGCTCTTGTGTCTCTTTTTCCTCTTAAAGGGGCACCAATCCCATCATCGGGGTTCCACCCTCATGACTTCATCTAACCCTAATTACCTCTCAAAGCCCCACCTCCAAGGCCCTTACGTTGTGGGGATCAGGGATTCAACATAAGAATGGTAGAGGGGGATGAATCGGAAGAAAAACCTACAATTCTCCCTCTGTTTTTTTCTCCTTTCACACAGAACCCTTCACTTCTGAGACTTCTGGTTATCAAATGT
>NW_011888822.1:4848456-4852597 GCF_000151845.1 Pteropus vampyrus | reverse complement strand
AATGCATATTTGAAGAATGGAAAGAAAACCAATGTGGCTGAAATTAGCAAAAAAAGGAAGATGAAGTTAAGACACAAAGCTCTAGAGATGAGCAGGAGTCATTCTATAATCTCTGTGCATTGGTGAAGGACTTTTCCTAAAACAGTGAGACTCTGTGACTGGCTTTAATCATCGAAAGATTTAAATAGATCAAACTGTTTCTCTGCAGAGAGCGAATTGTGGGAAGTGTTGTTCATCAGAAACAAGAGATGCTAGGGGTCTGGGCAGGGGTAGTCTTGGAGAAAGATGAATGGATGTTAGAGATATTTATAAAGTAAAATTATCCAGAAATGGTGACAGATTGGATTGAGCCATGAGAAGTAATTTCAAAAGTAAGAGTAATGGCTGGCATTATATTTCTATGTGCCAGGCACCATTTGAGGTACTTTCTAGTTCTAGGCTTCTGTCTTAGACAACTGATTTACCGAGACTAGGGAAATACTAATTTGAGGGAGACTGTGAGTTGCTTTCTGGGCACATCCAGCTGACATTCTTTAAGATACCCAAGCAGATAGCTAGATGCTTGCTGGGCTCTGCCATTCAGAAGAGAGGGCTGGAAGGAGGGAGATGGGGTCGAGGTCACTGCAACTGTCCAGGTAAATGAATGAACGAATGAATGAATGAATGTAAAATTGAATGAATTACTAAATTGCCCTCTACTGGCTGCTTTCTCACCTTTTCTGATGATCTTCTCTTCTTTGCCTTTCTGTTCCATTAGTCAGTGAGCCCTCCTTACAGGCTGCGTCAGTCCACCTTGGCGTCTATCAGAATACCATGGACTTGGATGGCTTATAAACATTTATTTCTTACAGTTCTGGAGGCTAGTGAGTTCAAGATCAAGGTGCCAGCAGCTTCAGTTCTTGGTGAAGTGACAATCTTCAAATCGCCTCTCCCTGTATCCACACGTGGCAGAAAGAGGAAGCTCTTGTGTCTCTTTTTCCTCTTAAAGGGGCACCAATCCCATCATCGGGGTTCCACCCTCATGACTTCATCTAACCCTAATTACCTCTCAAAGCCCCACCTCCAAGGCCCTTACGTTGTGGGGATCAGGGATTCAACATAAGAATGGTAGAGGGGGATGAATCGGAAGAAAAACCTACAATTCTCCCTCTGTTTTTTTCTCCTTTCACACAGAACCCTTCACTTCTGAGACTTCTGGTTATCAAATGTGTGGGGATTTTCTCCACCAAGCAATTCTTTGTGACACCACTTGGGTGTCCTATATTTTACCTCAATTCTGACTACCTGGAGTTAGCATCAGACCCCAGAGGTTAAGGGCTCGGTCCCAGGAGATTGCTTCCACCCCACTTCAGATGCCAATAACAAGTAGTTAGGTCCTCAGTTTACCCACCACTTTTGTTCGACTTGGCAGCAAATTAGAAGTTCCCACGATCCCCTCCTCAGGTTCAATTAATTTAATAGAACAGCTAGAACAGCTAGAACAGCTCACAAACCTCAAGTTTATTAAAGGATATTATAAAGGATATAGATGAACAGCCAGATGAGGAACTACATAGTGTGAGGTCTGAGAGGGTCCTCAGAGCAGGAGCTTCTGTCCCCATAGAACTGGAGTGTATCGCTCTCTCAAAACATAGATGTGCTCAAAAACTCAGAAGCTCTCCGAACCCTGTACTTTTGGGATTTGTATGGAGGCTTCATCATGTAGGCACGATAGATCATTAACTCCACTTTCAGCTCTTCTTCCTTCTCAGGAGAATGGGGGGTGGACTGAAAATTCCAAGCTTCTAATCATGGCTTGTTCCTTCTGGTGACCAGCCCTCAGCCAGAGCCATCCAGGAACCCAACCCGCAGAGTCATTTCATTAGAATAAAAGATACTCCTTTCATCCAGGAAATTACAAAGGTTTCCAGAGCCCTGTGTCAGGAACTCAGTTCAAAGACTGATATTAGAACAAAAGATGTTCCCGGTGCTCCTCTCACTTAGGAAATTACAAGGACTTCAAGAGCTCTGTGCCAGGGACTGGGGATAGAGACCAAAATATGTGTTCTGTTATCTCACAGGGGTATATAAACATTCAGTCCATAACACAGGCTGATTGCACTCCCTTCCTTTCGATCCTCATGGTTCCCAGGTTCACCAATGTGGGCAGAAGGAAGAGATCAGAAAAATGTCTCAGCCAACCCCATGCCCGCCACCTGCTGGATGAATTTGCCACCCCCCCGCCGCCCCACAGAAGGAAAGAGCCCCTCAAACAAGGGAAAGGCAGGGAAGAGGCACCTCTTTAAGCATTAGCCCTGGAAAAGACCTTCAGGATCATGGAGCTTTGACTTTACAGATGGGGAAAGTGTTGCCCAGAAAGGGGAAAGGACCTGTCCATGGTCACACAGTGTATGAGTAGGACAGAAGTCATAAAACAGAGAAGCTGGAAGAGGGTATAAAAATCAGATAGCCCTGTTCACTCATTTAGAGAAATGGGAACCGAGGACCAGCTTGGACAAGAGCTCAGGGAAGGGTTGCCATCGGGGTGTGCAAACAGTGCAGTCACACAGGACCTGCACTTGGAATTTAATGCTCTGCCACCGTGTCTTGAAATTCTGAATAATTTTTTCTTTAAATTTGTGTTTTGTAAGTGAAGTCTGGTGGATTGACAGAGCATGCTCTCATGTTCAGATGAAGTCCCGCCTCCTACCTCCTCCCTGGGTGGGTTCTCAGCTGCCGGCTTCCCAACCCCCCTGGTGCTGCAGGCCTGGCTGAATCTGCCCCTCTCTGCTTTCCTGGCCCCATCCCCACACCGCCGTGACAAGGGCCTGGGCATGGGGAGCGTTGGCATACAACCCATGGCGTCTCGGGCATCACTGCAGCCATCCTTGCCCTAGGCTGGCAGCACCATGTGCACTTAGTTGACAACTGAGCAAGAGTGAGCTTCGCCCCCACTCCAATTCGGGTACCTAGTGCCTCATGGTGTGGAGGTTGCTCTATTTGTGGTCGCCTGTCCACCATGGGTTGGGGCTAAGGGCCTGTAGGAAAACAGGAAGGCTGGCTCCACTTCCCTGCTCCCTGGCAGCTAATGAGTCAGGCATGCACATGCCACATGGCGGGCAGAATCCTGGGAAAGCCTGCACTCTCTCCATGCCCAAGAGACTACGACAAATAAAAAGCACTGTGGCACATTGTTGAAAGAGACTGCAAAAGAAAAAAAAATTGTTTTACTACCCTTAACAGTGTTTCTTTTCTGCTTTTTGAACAAGGGACCTTGCCTGTCATTGTGCGCTGGGACCTCGAATTAGGTAGCTGCTCCTGACTCAGATTTCTGATTGTTCTTTCCGTCAGCCTCTGACTCTGGCTGGGCAGCAGTAGCTTTTTATGTTCGGCCAACTGTGTTCCAGGCCCCACGCTCAGCCCTTTTCTTATCTGATCTGTTTTGGAGCTTTGCAAGACCCCTCCTAGGTATGTGCTATTATTAGACTCATTTTAAAGGTGAGGAAGGAGAGACACTCCATAAGCTATGTACTTGCCCAAATCCTACAGCTGGTCAGCTGGTGAGCCAAGATGCCACCCAGGCAGCTGTCCGCTTGCCCTGGTCTGGTCTGTGGGCTACTGGGGGTGGGGGAAGGAAGGCACAGTGTCTGGAAGCTGGCTCTAGCTGCCTCTCCTCCCCAGAAGGGTCACATGCCCCTCCCCTTCTCTCCCCTCCTCAGCCTGCTCACTGCCCCCCCCAGCCTCCAGGGGAGGAGACCACGTGGCCCAGACCACCTTGTAACCTGGCAACCGTTCCAAGACGCTGCTTTTCTTCTGCATTCCTTCTGCCTTATTCAATATCTGCCAAGCAGGCATGGCTCCTGGGAGCATCCTGAAACTCATGTTTGAAATAAGGCTGTCTGGGGAAGGCTGCAGGGACATCTAATATTCATCTCTCTGAACTCTGCGCCTCCAAGCCCTGAACTTGGCCGTTGGGGATTCTGAGAGAATGGTGGGAATCCAGATTCACTAGGGCTGGAGCTTAATGAATAGGGCATGAGATATGGGGAAGGCAGGGCAAGGCAGGCTTTGTGTAATGTTACGCTCCGATCTCAGCTGCTCCCCAGACGCCCCTGTATCCCCAGGATGGAGGTTCAGATACTCTGCACTTGCAGAAGCAGCT
>NW_011888822.1:4843349-4847921 GCF_000151845.1 Pteropus vampyrus | reverse complement strand
TCAGCCTCTGACTCTGGCTGGGCAGCAGTAGCTTTTTATGTTCGGCCAACTGTGTTCCAGGCCCCACGCTCAGCCCTTTTCTTATCTGATCTGTTTTGGAGCTTTGCAAGACCCCTCCTAGGTATGTGCTATTATTAGACTCATTTTAAAGGTGAGGAAGGAGAGACACTCCATAAGCTATGTACTTGCCCAAATCCTACAGCTGGTCAGATGGTGAGCCAAGATGCCACCCAGGCAGCTGTCCGCTTGCCCTGGTCTGGTCTGTGGGCTACTGGGGGTGGGGGAAGGAAGACACAGTGTCTGGAAGCTGGCTCTAGCTGCCTCTCCTCCCCAGAAGGGTCACGTGCCCCTCCCCTTCTCTCCCCTCCTCAGCCTGCTCACTGCCCCCCCAGCCTCCAGGGGAGGAGACCACGTGGCCCAGACCACCTTGTAACCTGGCAACCGTTCCAAGACGCTGCTTTTCTTCTGCATTCCTTCTGCCTTATTCAATATCTGCCAAGCAGGCATGGCTCCTGGGAGCATCCTGAAACTCATGTTTGAAATAAGGCTGTCTGGGGAAGGCTGCAGGGACATCTAATATTCATCTCTCTGAACTCTGCGCCTCCAAGCCCTGAACTTGGCCGTTGGGGATTCTGAGAGAATGGTGGGAATCCAGATTCACTAGGGCTGGAGCTTAATGAATAGGGCATGAGATATGGGGAAGGCAGGGCAAGGCAGGCTTTGTGTAATGTTACGCTCCGATCTCAGCTGCTCCCCAGACGCCCCTGTATCCCCAGGATGGAGGTTCAGATACTCTGCACTTGCAGAAGCAGCTTGAAGCTTAGAGATTTGCTTTCTGCTCACACAGCTCCTGCCATCTGCAATCAGGTGTGAGATGAAAGGGGCAAGCAGGATTTATCGAGATCCATTTATATTCCCTGTGTCAAACAGCAGGGAAAGAAAAATTAGCAAATCAGACCTAATTCCAATTTCACAGATAGGAAAACAAAGGCTCACATAGGCAAAAAGAATGTGAATTTAGCTGATGGCAACTTCTGCTCTTCCTACTAGCCCTATTGCTTTTACAAGAACAAAGGAATTTAGGAGTCATCTAGGCCAGCTCCCTCATTTTATAGAAGGGGAAACTAAGAAACTGAGAGAGAGGTTGTCTTTTGGGGTCACACAGCTTGCATGGCTCCAAGGTCATCTTGGAATTATTTGAGATCGGTTTCGACCTGTTCTTAGATCGGCGACTGTTCAGAACTCCCAATCTCTTTCTGTGTTCCGAAGCCAATTTCATTATGCCTGGACTTATGTCCATGTGTATACTGTGCTGTAATTTAACGATAGGGACAGTATTATGTAGTTAGGACTCATTCCTGCTGTTAAGAGAGGCAGGATTTGGGGCAATTATTTAATCTCTGTAAAATGGGGCTAGTAATAGCATTTACCTCAGAGGATTATTGTGGAGATTAAATGAGATCACTTGTGTCACGTGTTGAATATAATCTTGAATATTATTTAATTGTTTCAAACTTTAATTCATAGATGTTTTCAAAATCTCAACCAGATAAAGAATAGGGCTTATGTCATATTCTTTATTTCTTTATTGGTATCCCAAAGGCCTTGGACTATGTCTGCAAAATTGTAGATGCTCAATAAATGTTTATTTAGTGAATTTTTGAAAAATCTAGACTTGATGTCAAGGTAGACTTTGTAAACCATACCAAAATGGTGGAAAGCTGCTTCCTCTTTCAGCCGAAACCAGACTTGAGCAAATTCGTGCGTCTGGCCTCTCTTCCTTCGGTTGTCCTTCTCCATACCTCTAACCTCCTATCAGGAGAACACTGGAGACCTGTCATTTCCTCTGTAATGTCATTTAAGACCAAGGTGGCCCCTTTCCTGGGGTTGATTGCATTCACAGTCTTCTCTGCAATGGTGAAAGTTTTGTCATAAGAGAGAGGAGATACAGCAGAATGGAGAGCTCCTCACAGAGCTCAGGGGATGAAGCAGAGACAGGCTAGTTCCCTACCCTTGACAACTAGGCTCTATTTCCCAGCTTCCCTTGCAGCTAGGTATGGCCATGTGACTGAGTTGTGGCCACAGCATGTGAGAGCAAATGATATACACCACTCCCAGGCCTGGCCCATTTAACACTCCACACACACTCTTTTCCCTTCCCCAGACCAGATGGCAGGACCCCATTCCCATTATCAGGAGCAGTAATTCTGAACTTTACTGAAGAGATAAACTTTCATTAGTTTCAGATGGTGAGTTCAGGGAGGAAGGGGGTTATCTGTTATAGCATCTAGTATTCCCTTAAAATGAGGCGGTGGCCACAGAAGGAAATTGAGTGAGCTGCTCCCTAGTACTGTGCATGTAAAAGCGCTGTCAGGTTCAGGTCCTGCCTTTTTCATTTCCTACCTGGGCTTTCCTTCCAAATGCTCTGGGCAAGCTACTAAAATGTCTCAAAAGTTGAAACACCCATCATAGCTTGATCGTTCTTCTCTGAAGAGATTCCGGGAGAATCACAGAGCTGGAAAGTAGGGCAAAGGTTCTTTGATTGCAGCTAAGTTTTTTTTATTTTTGCCTCAACTACGAGTTTCGAGTTAAAAATTCTCTGAGGAAAGAACTCTTCAAGCTCTGTCTTTGCTGCCCCTCCCTCCCTTCTTTCCTTCCTTTCTTCCTATATCCTATCTGTATCCTACAGTGAATGAGGACGTAGCAGCCTGGGTTCCCTGCTGGCTCTGCCACTTTTAGCTGTATGACTTCAGCTAAGTCTCTCTATCCCTCTGGGTCTTCATATCTACATTGGTAAATTGAAGATAATTCTACTTGCCTTTCCAGGTCGTTGTGTGAATTACGGATATGTTAAAACAAACAAACAAACAAACAAACAAACAAAAACAGCTCATTATAACCCTCAGGGTTTCTATTCAATTCTTCACCCAGTAACTATTTTCTGAGCACATACAATGTGCTGGGTAGTGAACAAGACCAAGTCCCTGCCCTCATACAGCTTCCATTCTGGCAGAGCGGATGTAATATAAGTGAGCAGACATATAAAATAATTGCAAATTATAGTGAGTGTTATAAAAGAAAGAAATAGGTTGTTGAGATAGAGAATAAGGGGCAAAAAAAAGGTGTGACACATGTTGAATAAGGCAGTTGGGTAGGGCCTCTTAGAGAAGGTGACATTCCTATGAACCCGAAGACTAGAGAGAACCAGACAAGAGATTAGCTAATGGGGAAGCCATCTGGGCAGAGGGAACAGCTGGTTTAAAGGTCTTTCAGCAGCCAAGAGGCAGATAGGAGGTGGCGTGGCTGGAGTAGAGGGAGTGAGGGACCACGGGATAGGAGGGGCCACATTCTGCCTGACAGGCCATGGCACAGGAGGTGAATTTTTAAAAATATATTTAAGTATAACGAGAAGCCATTTAAATAGAAAGTTTTGTGGTCCGCATTATATTTTTACTACAGTGGTTCTTACAGTATGGTCTCCAGACCAGCAGCATCAGCATCACCCGAGAACTTGTAAGAAATGGAGAGTCTCAGGCCCACCTCAGACCTGAATCAGACTCTCCGGGATGGGGCCTAGCACTCTGTATTCTAACAAGCTTATCCAGATAATACTGATGCTGCTGATCTGGATTGTAAACCCAGAGGTTCTCAATCCTGGCTGCACAAAAGAATTATCCAGGAGCTTTAATAAACTGCGAATGGTAAGAGACCCTCCTACCCTGCCACCCGCCAACTCTGAGCTCATTAGTTTGGGGTTGGTACCTGGGCATTGGTAGTTTGTTAAAGCTCCCTATGGCGTTCCAGTGGCCTGAGCAGCTGAAATCACAGCTCTGGCTTCTGTTTGGGGACTCTACTGGAGGGAGAAGACACAAGAGGATCAATTAGGAGGCTGATGCAGTGGTCCAGGTGAGTGATGGTAGAGGCCTACACCGGGATGATAACAGAGAAGGCAGAGGAATGAACAGGTTTTAAATATATTTGGGAGAAAAAAAGTCAACAGGACTTTTAGATGGATAGGATATGGGGCTAAGGGAAAGGACTTACATTCAGTGTCAGCTTGAAAGTAACACCATCATGGAAGTTAATATCCTGTGCTTATAGGTGGACTGCAGCTAGAGGACCCTGGGTACATGGGCTGGGCATTAAGAATGGGAACTTGAAGAGGTCCATCTTCTCTATCTGCCTTGCAGCAGTGAAGAAGAGCTCAGCAAAGTTAGTAAGCTCCAAGTGTCACCTGAGTGCTAACAGAAGCTGCAGCGTGAAAGATCCTCATCGCCCTTGAATGCTCTGGTGGGACCGTTTGTGTTTTTATAGCCAAGTTGTCCCAGAATGCTCACGAAGGGCCAGCCACCTTCAGGGAACTGAAGAGATATATCCAGGATCGGCCAGCAGGGAGCGCGCCAGACTCGGAAATGTGCGTTGGTAGAGAAGCAAATCTTGCTTTACTTTCTCCAACTCAATTAGCAGAAAGGCTAGCAGAAAGGGAATCACACCAGAAATAATAATCATATCTGCATTTACCAAACAGCTACTGTGTACCAGATACCATGATAAATGCTTTACATGTATAGT
>NW_011888822.1:4814233-4843299 GCF_000151845.1 Pteropus vampyrus | reverse complement strand
GGATATGGGGCTAAGGGAAAGGACTTACATTCAGTGTCAGCTTGAAAGTAACACCATCATGGAAGTTAATATCCTGTGCTTATAGGTGGACTGCAGCTAGAGGACGCTGGGTACATGGGCTGGGCATTAAGAATGGGAACTTGAAGAGGTCCATCTTCTCTATCTGCCTTGCAGCAGTGAAGAAGAGCTCAGCAAAGTTAGTAAGCTCCAAGTGTCACCTGAGTGCTAACAGAAGCTGCAGCGTGAAAGATCCTCATCGCCCTTGAATGCTCTGGTGGGACCGTTTGTGTTTTTATAGCCAAGTTGTCCCAGAATGCTCACGAAGGGCCAGCCACCTTCAGGGAACTGAAGAGATATATCCAGGATCGGCCAGCAGGGAGCGCGCCAGACTCGGAAATGTGCGTTGGTAGAGAAGCAAATCTTGCTTTACTTTCTCCAACTCAATTAGCAGAAAGGCTAGCAGAAAGGGAATCACACCAGAAATAATAATCATATCTGCATTTACCAAACAGCTACTGTGTACCAGATACCATGATAAATGCTTTACATGTATAGTCTCATTTAATCCTCATAGCTCTACAAGGTGGATGCTGTAAACTTCCCTACTTGGTATATACTCAGCATTAGTGACTTGGCAGAAGCCTCCCAGTTGGTTGATGGTGGAACTTGGCTTGGTCCTCTAATCTGTCCGATCCCAAAGGTGTGTGGCCGCTTTTCTGTCAGAAGGGCCAGAATCTCCAGCAGCTCCTCCTTGTCCCTGGTGGTACTTTCACTTACACTGTGGGGGAGGTACCTTTGGAAAGTGGTGTCACCTGAATGAGCAAAGCCTTTGAAGTCAAGATCTCATGGCCCTGCTACTCACTCGCTATGTGATAGTGATAAAGTGACTTAGCCTCTCTGTGCTCCTTTCTTTAGCTCTAAAATGGGGTAGGATTTGCTGGGGAGGGACTATAATGAGATGGTCATATTTATATAACGAACCCACAACCTTGAACAGCCCAGAGGAAGTGCTCTGCCTAAAATGGCAGCTTTTTTACCTAAAATGATTTCACAATGGTGTAGAAATAGCTCTGGAAATTCTAGAACTTTGCGTTCAACAGCACTTTCTGTGATGATGGAAGTGCATATCTGCTCTGTGCAATATGGCAGTCTTTAGCCCTATGTGGCTACTGAGTACTTGATACAAGGGTAATTGAAAATTTAGAAATTGAAGTTTAAATTGTATTTAACTATAATAAATTTAAATTTAAGTAACCACGTATGGTTAATGGCTACCATACTGGACAGTGCTGATCTCAAACGTGTCTGAGCTCAAGATCTGTGTATCCTTGCAAATCCTTTGGGTATTAAATAAAATGTTTAACATTTAGAGCCTGGCATACAGCAAGTGCACAATGAGTTTGAGTTTGTTACAAAGAAATATAAGAGAAAGGAAAATCAACAAGCAAAGCCATGTTCTGCATTAGACAAATTTTGTTAATTTACAGGACTGGACTCTCAGACTTCCTCAAGGAAAATCTGCCAGTCAAGCCAGAATTCTTTTAAATATTTCTTCAACATGTATTTTGTGGGGATAAAGAACAAACTTATGTTCTAGTTAATAAAATGTATATTCGAAACCAATTCCACTCATTCACTCACTAAAGAAATCCTTCATCCTTTTTCATGCACCTCTCTTCAGTTTTCTCTTCCAATTTTATAAACCAGACAACTTTTTAGAATGTTTTTTAAAGGCTTAAAATGTAAATGAAAAATAACTGGTCCACAGGAAACAGCACTACATCATGTACTTTTTTGGTTCCAAAATTTCATCTATTTAGACAGTGCCTTTAAGCAATTGTCAGTTGGTAAATCTCAAAATTCAGTGGCTGAATCTTGCAGCTCATAGAGGCTAGTGGCAACAATTTTCTCCAGAGATAGGTCTCCATTGGCAGCCCTGTCATTTGTTTCTATCTGAGACTAATTTCTCTGACAGTGTTATGACCATGTGCATTCCAGCCAGTTATGTAAGGAAACCTGAGTTAATGGACACCTTATTTCCAGTGTGTTCCAGAGATATTTAGTGTTCTTTGTGGAATGGCACCCTGGTCTGCATTAGTTTCAAGTGTACGACATACTGACTTGATATTTTTACATATTGCAAAATGATCACCAGTCGAATTAATATCTGTCACCATATGCAGTCACAAAATTGTCTTTTCCTTGTGTCTTTTATCTTCTGCCTTAACTATTTCTGAACATAGCTCATTCTCAACTCTGTCACTAAGGCCCCTTGGTCTCTTGTGAATGGGGTCCAGATAAGAATGAAGAGGCTCCCCCCTCGATTGTGTTGTTGAGCGAGGGGTGAAGGGATCACTGAGTCTGACTCTTTATCCACCACTCCCCTCCCTTCTTTATGTTCTCCCAGCTCCTGAATGGTTGGATGCCCTTCTCCCAAACAGCTGTTTTCCAACAACACAAATAGTTGTTAATACACTCCCCTTAAAGCAGTAGTCCCCAACCTTTTAGCACCAGGGACTGGCTTCATGGAAGACATTCAAGTGCATTACATTTATTGTGCACTTTATTTTTATTATTATTACATTGTAATATGTAATGAAATAATTATACAACTCACCATCTAGGGGTGATGGGAGATAGTGACACCCAAAGTGAGTTGCTTATGTCCAGCCTACTCCGTTGTCTTGTTTTGTTTGTCACCGCAGAAAACCCTGCTTCATAAAAATAGAATGTTGGAAATGGAAGCAAGCTTTTCAGTGCTTCTGTGGAAATCTCAGGATATTACGCCTTGACTTTAATCCAGAACATATGGAGATTTGAAGTTGTCTCAAACGCACTTCTAAGGCCACCGTCATTTGCGAATTCAAGCAGTTGATCTTCTAGGACGAACAGTTGATTCACCTGGCTTATTCCCGAGTGGGTCACAGATCCATTTCTTCCCAGTTTGAAGAGTTCTTTTGTGGTTGGGAAGTAATGTTCAAACTCTTTTGAAAGCTGAGATAGGTGATCATGCACCAGCTGGGAGAAAGAAGGCTCTGGCTCAGTCTCTTTCAAAATCTCTGCTAATGTTTGACACATGTCAAAAATCCCAATGTTCACTTGTTGCCCCCATAATTCCTATTTGGCTTTGAATACAGCCACTTCATCAGCCAACTTGAACACAGTTGTTGTTTCTCCCCTGAAGTGACAGATTGGGTTGGTTAAGCAGGTTGAATATATCATGCAAGTAAGCAAGTTTTGTGACCGATTCTGTGTCACTGAAATGTGCTGCCAGTAGTGACTGTTTTTCTAAAAGAAATCTCTGGAGCGGCTCTCATAACTCAAAAACTCTGGCCAGTGATCTGCCTTTAGAAAGCCATCTCGCTTCTGTGTATAAGAGAAGACGTGTGCTCTGTGTCCTCACAGAGCTGTGTGAACAGATGTGAGTTAAAGGCATGTTCTTTACTGTGGTCAATAATTTTATCACACCCTGCAAAACGTTAAGTTCAGATGACATTCTTCAGCTGGCCACCATTTCTCTATGGATGACACAGTGCGTAGACTCACATTCAGAAGCAACCTCTTTGACCCTAGTAGTGAAACCAGAAAGCCATCCAGTCATGCATCTGTGTATATACTGTCATGAAATGACCCATTCAGTTTTCCTGATGTGTGGTCATTCAAAGACTTAAATAATTCTGCAGCTCTGTTGTTGGTTGGCAACAAAAATACACATAGCATATCCTCATGCGCATCCTCCTGAAAAATATACTGCACAAAAACAAGCATTGTTGCCTTGTTTTCAACACTGGTAGACCGGTCAACCTGGACTGCATACCATGGTGACTCATTGATCCTCTCTAACAGTTGTGCTTCAGTATCCTCTGCTATTTCATCAATTTGTCTAGTTGTGGTGCTGGCCGAAAGAGGAACACATGCAATCTTTTGAACTGCAGCCTCTCCTAAAAGTTCATGACAAATGTCCTTAGCAGCATGCAGGATCAACTCTTCACCTATAGTAAAGAGAGTCTATAAGCAATTGATTTATTATGGTCTCTGTGCAGTCAAACCTCTTTGCTAATGTTAATCTGTATTTGCAGCCTCTTCCCAGTGCTGGCATCACCGCCTCAGCTCCACCTCAGATCATCAGGCATTAGATTCTCAAAAGGAGCACACAACCTAGATCCTTCACATGTGCAACTCAAAATTGGGTTCACGCTCCTATATGAATCTAATGCCTGATGATCTGAGGTGGAGTTGAGGTGGTAATGCTAGCGCTGGGGAGCGGGCTACAAATACAGGTGAAGCTTCACTCGCTTGCCTCCTGCTGTGTGGCCTGGTTCCTAACAGATCAGGGACCAGTACCGGTCTGTGGCCCGGGGGATGGGGACTCCTGCTTTAAGGCACTATGCCACATGGTATCTGTTAGCAAAGCATCCACAGTACACAAAGAACCTGCAGCACACATGAACTCTTCACCCAGGCAGCTCCCACCCAGGAGCTGAACATGGGTTTTTATGCTACGTTATTGCACCTTAGTATCAGAGCCAGTCTGCCACCTCGGCTCCCTCCTACCGCTCAGTCAGCCCTTATCTACCCACTCCTCTGCACCTGACTCAGGTGAAAGTGCTGCCTTCATCTCTGGGCTGGGCATCTTGGATTTCTCCCCGACCCCCTCCTCTGTGCCTAGTGGCTGACCATCTTTCGTAGGGTGCCCTTCCCCTTTGGCATTCAGTCGGGTTCAGCCAATGCAGATCCCCCAGCGGGAGGTTGGAGGAAGGGAGAAGAGAAGGAGCAATAGGGATTTTTTTGGCCCTTCCTTTCAAGGTCATCTTAGCCAGGCTAAGCTCTCCACTCTTCTCAGGCTGCCTTCTCTGAGAAACTGTCAGATTCTGCTAACGGTTCCCTTCCGTCGTCCCTTCAGTTAGGTCCATGACCCTTTGCTGATCCTGGCCCTGGGTTATGGCACCAGCTGTTAAGTTCCCTGCACCTGCACCTCTTTAAATAGTCTCTTTCTAAATAAATCTTCCTCCAATTGTCCCGACTTGAGTGTATCACCTGTTTCCATCAGGTCCCTGATGACATACCTTCCTTTGACGTATAGTATATGCATTCTGATTTTGCTGTATTTATATTCCTGATTGTTCTGTGAATCTCACTGTTGAGATTTACCTCCTCCCTCAAACATTCCTTGGGTTCAAGGTGCTTTCTGATTGTTCCAAAACAATTTCTTAATTCGAGTCTTTCTCAAACTGACCACCTCTCTTCCTTCCCTCCTCCCCCACATTCCTTCCTACTGTAAACCCTAGAGTCAGACTACTTTGGTTACAATTCCAGCTCTTCTACCTACTAATTATATGACCTTACTTCTCTATCCTTCAGTTTACTTATCTGTAAAATGGGGATAAAGATTGGGTTGTTGTGAGAATTAAATGAGATCTTAAAATGGTGTCTGTACTTTCTGTGGTTCCTCTAATATGTTGACTATGATTATTTCAATGTCCAGGCCACTACGTCAGTTCCAATTTCTTTTTTTTAATTTAATTTAATTTTATTATTAGTTTCAAGTATACAGTACATTAGTTAAACATTTATATAGTTTATAAAACAATCCCCCTAAATAGCTCTTTCTCTCTTCTGGCTCTCCATCTAGCCATTTTCTTAACTTAGGTTTCTCAGGTCTTTTTTTCTTGCCTTTTTAGCTGGTAGATGACTTTTTCACCAGCACCATCCATGATCCTGAGATGATCTTTTGATTCCTGGTCTTTAAAGAAATCCTTAGTTTTGATGGGTCGCATTATAGTCAGAGAAAAAACTTACCTAATTCTTATAGTTTTGTTCATGTATACCCCATAATTACTGGTAAAGAATAGCAAAAAGGGTCTTTAAATTGTATTATTTTTAGTATCTTCTCTGAAGCACTGGATATTTAGAATGCCTTAGAGGGCGGCATAAAGAGGCAAGGGAATCTTTTCTTACAAAGGAGATGGGCACAGCAGGAGGGAGAATTTGATATGGGTTCTATAGCAGGCTGGGAGAAAAGTACAAGTGCTTTACAAGGGAAGACTATGTAAGTATTTGTGGTTTTCCAGTGGATTTGATCAAAATTGTAGAGGAAGTAGTTGAGACCAACGGTTAGCTCAGAGATTTAGGAGGATCTGTGGCTATAAATTCTCCATTACATGTCTGATCCATTGATAACTTTTAAGTGTTGATTATATGATTTTTTTTACATCTAAGCTCCTGAAAATTGTAGGAAAAGGAGTAAGAAGGAGGTGTGTGCATGAATTCACCTAGAAAGAGTGAGGATGCAGTTACAACACACACACAGCTAAACGCATTTTCTTGGTGCTTTGTTTATTTCATATTTTTTATTTTTCTCAAGAGTCCCCCAAAATAGCAATTTGTGCACATTTGTCTTTCCATCTAATTTTGCTTTAACAATAGTTGGGAAAACAGTACCAGATGCTTTTGTTTAAAAAAAGAAATCTACATGTTGACATCAAAGTCAAAATTAATACTCAGTCTCCAGAAAGTCACTTTTTTAATTCAGTTAATAATTAAGCTGGATAACCCACCTCTTACATTCTGGGACCCCGCAGTTAGGGGCTGAACCCTGACCTGGCCTCTGGGAAATCCACAAGCTAAACTTCTCTTTCTCACAGCTCCCTGGAGAAGCATGCTCTCAGCCAGGCTTCCTATTTAAACAATTAAACTTTAATTACCCAAGTAAAAGATGAATCCATTCTCCTCTTTAAAAACTTAATACATCACGAATGAGGCTAAAGTTCCCTTGGAACACTACTCCTCATCATAATCCTGACCCTCTTGCCTTGAGGTCACAAGTTTGGGGTGTATGTTTTCTGAACTTTTACTTGGCATTTTCCTATTCTGGCTGTAGGAACAATCATAGCCATGACTCATGGGAGAGAAGGTTTGGAACCCCTTATTATTACTGAAGTTTGGAATTTGGGACCTTCTTCTCTCCCCTTGCATTGCCTTTTGCACAGACCAAACCTATGGTATTACTTTCTTCCCGGCACTTCTATGCCCTCTACTGCTTGCCCCTTTCTCTGTGATTTTTGCGTGTATGTGTATCCTTTTTGCCGCAGTTTGAAACATCAGTCATTGTTTGCCACACCTTCTGGGGGACAACCTGCACATAGCCAGGTAAGTAGGCAGCAAATCATGTGATCCACCCATATACCTTCTACAGCCATGATAAATCAGTTAGGGTGATCACTTGACCTTCAAGGCATAATACAATGTTGGGACTGGTTGCCATCTTGGGTCTCGTGCAACATAAGCAAGCAGATGAAAAAGCCCAAGTGAGATATGTCACCTCTATTCCTGGTTTTCCAGTTCTAGTGTCCATAGCACCTGGCTAAGCTCTGTGTCCTATTCTTGGTTCCGCAAACTAGCTTCCTTCCTCTCTCTCTCTCTCTCTCTCTCTCTCTCTCTCTCTTTCCTTTTTTCTCTTACTTGAGTTAAATTAAGTGAGGATCGTGCTATGTGGATCTAGAAGATCCTTTATTAGATACTTCCTAATCAGGTAATATTTCAACCAGATAATTAAACTCTTCAAGGACATAGGCCCTGTGTGCCTTTCAAAGTATAAGATATTGTGTAGCACATTGTAAGAATTCAATAAATATTTGTTTTCTGATAATGGAAATTTTAGGGAATAAGAATTATCTTGATCTGTGGATTTGGATTATACTTTGTTTTCTTGAGGGAGAGAGCCCATGTGGCAATAATAGAAATTATTCATTTGCTCATCCAAAGACATTTATTCTAGATGACAGAAATTGAAAGGTATAATACGGCCCAGTTTCTGACCTTAGAATACAAGCAAGGGAGATAGCCATGAAAAACAGATAAATTACAGTTTGATTGGGTTGTGTAACCTAAGCAAAACGTTCTCTTTCTACATCTGCTGTGCTTGTTGTTCCTTCTTGCAAAGGCCCACGATTCTGGCAAACTCAGGTGTAAACACTAGCACTCCTACTAGCCAAGGCCTGCCCAAGGATTTGTGATTAAGAAGAGTGCAATTTCATGGTGATGGAGTAAGCCTTTCTTACTCCATCTAATTCTAACGTAGAATTCCTTCCATTCTGCATTATCAATGTGCACTTCAAATGAATCACTGACACTTCTTGTTCATTTGAGACTGTTAGTCATGTCTGAAGTTTAAGAATGGTTCTCAATAGCCACTGTCTGCACGTGGAGGATTTTTACAAAATGTTAGAATGTCTTTCAATTCCCTTTCCCAGATTTCGCAATGAGTTGAAATATGTTCAAAGTCAAAGGATTTTTGTTCTCCTAGCTCTGCCCTCATACAGTGGACCAGGTGGCATTCTTGCAGCCATCTCCTTCTGTATCCCAATTTGAAAACTTGTCTTATTTTCCAAGGGGAAGGTCCAAGTCCATGTCACTGATTAATGAATTTTTTGAATTAATTATTATGGATTATTAAATGACAAAATCATATTTTAACACATATTTTTTAGTATCAACTATGTGCCATTCCTCAGGCTAGGTCCTGGAAACAGTGGAGAATAAAACAGACTCGGTCAGTATCTGTCATCTGGAGTGTGGATTCAGTGGGGAAGATGATTTTCAACAGACAGTTATACAGATAATAAGATGACTGATGGTGTTGTATGCAGTATGAAAGAAAATTACCAAGTAATGTAAGGGCATATAACAGATGGTCAAAGGGTTTGGGGAGTCTAAAAAAGTATCCCAAAATCACACTGAGGCTGAGAGCTCTGAAGGAGTGAACCAGGTAAAGAAGGAGGGGAGAGCATTTGGATTCAGGGAAGAAGGTGTCCAAAGTCTCAAGCAGGGAGGAATAGTCTGAATGACTTGGTGGCCACATCTAGAAGCCTAAGGAAATGAGAATAACGAGGCATCAAACTGTCACCCCTCAGAAAACAAATGCTCTGTTTTCACCAAGATAACTTGCTGGTGGGTGAGAAATCCACAATCAAAACAAATGCCTCAGTTATCACTGAATTGGAAACGGTTTTATGCATGTCAAAGTGTTTAAAAATATGTGTGGCAATTTTAAAATAGCCCCTCCCTGCTTCTCTTCCCTCTTTTCCTGACCAGTAATCAGAACTTCAAACAACCCTGGATCCCAGAGGATCTTTTCAATATAGAAGAGCCTCTGAGACCTGAAGTTCCCCGGTTTACCTTCGTGAACTTTGGGTCTCCATCTTGGTGGAGACAAAAGTCAGTAAAATCCCTGAAAAGCAAGATTTGGGTGGAAATAAGCAAAATTGTCAGTTAAGCCCAAAAACCACTGCTGAAAACTGCTGCTCTTTCTGTTGCCTTTGATTTGTGACTGTTTCTTAAGTATCACCACCATCACCGCCACTACCATCATCGTAGTAGTAGTAGCAGCAGTTAATGCTTACCAGCAATTAACTCAGTGCCAGGCATCCTGCTAAGACTGCACAAGTATCATCTCACTTAATCTTAACAAAGCACCAGAAGCTAGAAACTGTTAGGTTGAATAATGTGAAATTATTAATATTTTTGACCTATAAAAGTGATCACTTTATATGGTTCAACCAGGGGGTTTATAATTGGGGAATGGCTGAGTTGAGATTCATACCCAGGTGGATATAGGATCAAAGGGGCTGTGCGCTTTTTTCCGACTTGTGAGAGGGAGGAAAAAAGGATATTAATATCATAAAAGCGCTTTCCTTTCTCTCCTCCTGTCCTACTTTACTACTCCATGTGTCTCATGGGTTAAGAGAGGAGAGAAATGTCAGAAGATGTTAAGTCTGAAGAGAGCCCTCCAGCAGTTCTTATCCTTTTCACTTTGCTGCCTGTCCCCTGCCCTGACTCCATCCAAAACTGGTTTTCTCTGCAGAAGGGAATCATTGGCTCATGCTGTTGAAACATCCAGGGAAGCGGTGCCCGCAGGTGCAGCCAGACGCAGGTCCTCAACAACGCGATATAGGTCTACCTCTGGACGTTCTCAGGCCTCCTTTCCACTCCACTATCTGCTCCATGCCCATATCCCAGAGCCTAACACACCCCTGCCAGAGAAAGAGGTTGGGGTTGGGGGTTGGGGGTTGGGGGCGGGGGGCAGAGAGAGAGAGAGAACAAACTGCTTGTTCAGTGCTTCCAACAAAATCCTAGCAAAGATTCCCACTGGTCTAGATATGTCATGTGCCCACCAAGTCTGGACCAATGATCACAGCTATATCTTGTTGAAGGTGTGTTCAGTGTCCTTTATGTGTATTATCTTAACTCTTTCTCATAACAGCTCTACAGAGTTGGGGCTACTATTATCATCCCATTTTACAGATGGGAAGGCTGAGACACAGAAGTAATTAGGTAAGTGTCTCGAAGTCACACATCTAGTAGACTCTGGGCCCATCTGGCTGTGTGCCTCTCTGACTAAGGTCAGGAACTGCAGTGATTGGCAGCCCAGGCTCCAAAGCTGCCTTTGGCGTGCGGAGCAAGGGTGCAGGATCAGTCATGGGGGGCCAGTCCCACCTCAGTCACGTGGAATGGTAATTTACCAAAGGAAACCTGGATGCTCTTACAAGAAGAAGAGAAATTGAGTGCTGGGCAGGGGAAGCCACAACTGCCCTCTACAATGAGACCGTAGAAAAAGTTTTACAGAAAGGTTATTTTTCTCTCCAGGCTGATGTTCGTCCCCAATTTCAAAGAACAGGAAGCTATAAAAAGTGAAAGGGAAGGAAGTACAAGGTCCCTGAAGGCTCTGGGGTCAAAAAGAACAAAGAATCATGGTTAGTGTGGCTCATGACTTTGTGTTAACTGCACGAACTCTGGAGCAGGGCAGAGGTCAGCCCATGAGCCTTAGATGGGGGATGGAACCTCTCTAACTTCATCTTTCTCATTATAAAGTGGTGACAAAATACTAACCTCTCGGGTTTCTTGACAAATTTGGGTGTTCTGATATATGTGAATTTTTTAGCCTGGTGCTTGGCACATGGCTGGTTCTCAATAAATGGTAATAGCTGTAGTTAATGTCATTGCTCAGGCTATTCAAATATTAGTGTGCTTATTACCCTTCTTCTTGGGCCAAGGGTCTTATTTGCTGCTCTGAGACTTTTGCTTCTTTTTTGGGATCATAAGATCAAGGACTTTCTCTAGTAACTATGATCATAGAAGTCCTTGTAGCACTTTTCCAGAACTTACATTTTCCTTCCTTTAGGGGTGGGCAATATGGCTCACATCAACATGGCCCACTCTGTTATTCTTCCTGTCAGATGCTGGAGAAACGAGAGCCCTTATATTCTTTTGGTCCTGAATGTTCAAATGGCAGTGTCCTTCAATGCTCACTTCACCCTAATTGGCTTTCTAAGAGCACTTTGTAAAAGGCTCTATAACCCACGTCCAGTGGCCTCTGGCAACCATTCTAGGCTCAGCCTCCAGAATCTACTTGCTCTATCTTGCCTTCCCTTTGAATCCTGCCACTTCTCTCTTAGACTTGACACTTTAGACTTTCTGAGTTTCCTGACTGATATGGATCCGTCAAGTGTCTTTGTTGCAAATGACAGAAACCCAATTGAAACAGACTTAAACAATTATGTAATTGAAAAGTCAGGACACAATAGGATTCAGGGACTCCAACAATATTATCAGGTCTCAGTCTCTATTTCTTGCCTTTGCTGTCCTTTCTGTTGGCTTCATTCAGACAGACTTATCCTATCAGGTAGCATATCAGCCACCAGCAAAGGCTGCTCATATTGTATGATTGACTGCATGAACGTTCCCAATTCTTCATCCCTCCTGCACGCATGCCCTCTGTCAGTGACTTAGATTTTTCCTATCATGTGTAAATTATGTTTGCCACCCCCACTGATGTTGGGCATGGCCATGTGACCTATTTTGGACAAAGGAATATGGATGGAAATGACAGTGTTCCAGTTCCAAGCCTAGCCCTTAAGACTAGTTACCTGTTTCCATTTGCCTTTCTCTGTGCTTCTGGAATCACCATGAGAATACACTGAAGGTAACCTGCTGGTCTTAGAGAAGCAAATAACATTTAGAGAAGAGCTGCCCCACTGGCCACAGTCACTAACCCACACACCCGTCAGTGTGATGATCAATGCTTACTTACTATCACGTGCCACTGAGCTGTGGGAGAGTTCATTATGTGGACTCATTGTGGCCATAGTTAAGTGATGTACAAACTGTTCTCCCAACAACCACCACCAGAAGAGAGCTTTTCCTTTCAGATCATTCCAATAAAAATCCTGATTGATTTCTATTGGCCAGATTTATATCTACTCCTAGTGCTGGGGTAAAGGGGAAAGAGAAGCATCTGGAACCAAGACATAAGTGGTGAGAGTGAAGAAGAGGTGGCTCCCCACAGGAAAACTGTGATGCTTTTACCAGAAAAAAAAGTGGAAAGGATGCTGGGCAGGCAGAATGATCGACTCTCATTATACCCTCCTTGAAGAAGATGTAGAAACCCGTGTCCCATGGCTTCATAAGCCAGGAACCAGCCTTGCTCATGTCTATACCCATCTCTGTAGGTTGAAACTCAACTGGTGCTAAGAACCAGCTAACAGTGGGCCAGGTAGGGAGGCCCACTACACAGTCTTTGGTGTGCTACCGAAATTAAAAAGACCTAGCCCATAACTTCTCTACTTTATCCAAGAAGAGTGGGTAAGGTGGCTTTGGTCCACTGGTGGACAATTTGGCAACTCATCCTTCTTCCCCACAGTGCCAGCTCAATTTAGAGGCCAAAACTAGTGGCTGGAATGATTGCTGGGTTTACACCTGGACCTGATTTAGGGCGGTCCTTTCTCACCAGCCCCAGTTCTCAATTGCACTCATGGAGCTTTAATTCCCAGTGGGGTCTGTCTTTGAGGGAAAATAGACCTGAACTAGAAGCATGGTATGTAATAAATGTAACCCTTTTACTCTGGTCAATGGGGTCATTAAACTTCCTCCTGAATATAATTTAAAATTAAGTTGAATTAATAACTAGGATGGCTGTATTTTGCTTTCTCCAAATTCTACCTTTCAATCTTGACTTTTTCCCTCTGTTTAGCAGCTACTTTCTTTAAGGAATGCCCTTTGGTTCCAGAAAATTCATGGGACATTTTTGATGGACAGTGCACTGGAAATGGACAAATTTCTGTCTCATTCTGACAGTATCCTACCCCAAATCTGCATGGCAACCTATGCCTTTCTAGGGCTTCTATCATGTATAATTATTTAGAGATGTAAAGAAAAGGCTATATTTTCTTTATTATCAGAGTCAGCCATCCCCCACCCTCCTTTAAATGCCAAACATCCCTATGGAGTTGAAGAAAATGTTAGAAGGCCTAGGTGGGGGAAAGCAAACACTGGTCAGAGTATTTGCTCTGATTTCACCGTTATGGATGAGACAATAGCTACTGTGAACACAAGCAGGCAGTGTTCAATGCAGCTTTATTCCCCTCCTCAAAGAAGCTTTGATCCAGTAAGAGCTACTCAGGAGGGAGTTGAGTCTAACTGGGGCAGTCCAACCTGGGAACTATGCCTCACTCTGTGGGGGTGGCTCCTTTCGTGATTTGGGAGGTTATTTGGACCCGGCTTGGAACATTCCATGAACATGGACAACTACCACCCCACCAGCGCCTCTCCTTGGTATAGGTATGATTACTGGTGAGGGTTATTAAGCTATTGTCACAGCCTCAAAGTCACCACAGCTTTGTGATGCTGTGGCTGGGGCCGTCTTTTCTCCCAGCTGGCTAGTGCCATGTTAGGTTCTGCCACTGGGAGGCACCAGAGGGAGATTGCCAAACTGGAGGACAGGGAAGGGACTTTTTCCTTCCAGTTCCCACCAGCTTCATTCCGGCAGAGCAGTTTGTTTCGGTCTCTAGCTTTTTTCAATACTCCGATTACAAGAATCTTAACCATTTTTCCACCCTATGATTTATAAAATTCTCCTATTTAAAAAACAACGACCTCTGGGTTTTTAAAACAATTCCAGCTCTCTGTGTACAATTTCATTCATGGCAAAGAAGAGAAGCATCAACAGCTGGTAAGGTATGGAGAGGAGTCTTTGCCTGCCTAAAGGTCCAATTTCTTCCCGGGTAGTGCATCAAGCTAAGAAGATAAAAATGACCTTTCACCTCGGGGAACAGTAATGTAAGATTAATTTGGGGCTTTAAAACTAATGAGTTGGCTCGTGCTAGTGCAGCACCCTGTGAAGCCAGCAACCCAGTAATCTTTCTTCCTTAGATGGGGCTTTGGAAGGAGAAGGAAGGCGAAAGAAATTCATTTTTAAAAATAATCCTCAGAGGAGAGAAATCTGCTAGGTCCCCATAAAGCTGGTATTAGAGGAGGTGGGGAGAAGAGAGAGAGGGGTAGGGAGGGAAGGAAGGAGAGAGAGAGAGAGAGAGAGAGCGAGAGAGAGAGAGAGAGAGAGAGAATACAAATTATGTCCTTTAATCTGCTTAGCTTTTCACTGCCGAATAGCTGAAGGGCTCAGACAGACAGGAATATTGCGAAGTGCTTAAATCCATGAACTCGGAGTTAGATCCCTTGGGGTTTAGGCCAGATCTGTGACTTTCTAGCTGTGTGATCTTGGGCATGTTTTTTAACTTGTGTTTCCAGGAGGTTTGGATTAGATAGTACATGGAAAACACTTGTGTTCTGGCTAAAAATCTGGTTGTTTTTGCATTTTTTAATGATGATTGAGGGAGGCAGAAGGAACTTGAAGGTGATTTATCCACAGAATGGGAAGTCTAAGGTTTGTGCTCTGACGAGAGGAAATGTCGAACAGCAGAAGATGAAAGTAGAGCCAGGCTGACACAAATCATAGGGAAACTGGTTTCGGCACAACCCAAGAGAAAACTGTCTGTCTCACAGGGTAGCTGACCGACAGTGAAGATGGCTACCTGGAAAGGCAGTGAACACCCCATCCCTGGGAGTATGCAAGAAGAAGCTCTTTCCACTATATGAAAGGGTTAGGTTAGATTATTTCTTAGGCTACTTCTCTCTGTTCAAACCTGGCTCTTCTACTTGTTAAATGTGTTGCGTGCAGTCAGTGAACCTCTAGGAACTTGGGATCTCTCTCCCTTTCTCTTTTACTCTTCCCTCCAACAAAGTGGTGCTCAAGATAGGCCAAGCACTGTGCTAGGCTCTGGAGATACCAAAAAGAAGATGGTGTCCAGACACTACCATGGAAAAAACTCAAATGTGTAGTGAGGGTGACAGATAAAAAGAGCATTCTGAAGCAATTCTATAGATGTACTAATAGAGCAATGCACAGAGTACTCTGGGAGCACCAAGGAAAGGCATCTAACTCAGCAGGAGTGAGGTGGGAAGAGGCAGTCAGAGCATACTTCCTGGTGGAGATGGTGCAATAATTGGATGGTGGGAGTATATGCTTTGGAAACAGAGCAAACAGTATGATCAAAAGCCCAAGGGCAAGGAACAACAAGGTGTGCAGGGAACCACACCCATGGGTGAGATGCAAAACATGAGGTGACATTGACAGCAGACTAGATGACGAGGTAGGCAGAGGCTAGTTGATGGAGGTCCTAGTCTTCCATGCTAAGGAACGTGAACTTCAATCAAGTAAATGAGACACAATGGCTGATTTAAACAGGGAGTGGTATGTTCAGGTTTCCATTTTAAAGAAACCTCTCTGGGCTTGTGTGGAGGATGGATTGGGGAGAGGCAAGGTTGGACCACCAGTTGGCAGACTACTGAAGTCAGGAAGTCATCTAAGCCAGAAGTGACAATGCCACGAAACAGGCCTCTTACAGAGTTGCGGTGAGAATCTGATGGTGGGGTGCCCAGGGATGCTTGTAGTAAAACATGACTGTTTCCCAAATGCAAAAGGTCATTACAATTATGACCATGCTATAAAACTTTGGTTTGGGGCCATCATGTAAATTGGGTGCCCTCATCACTTACCCAGGAGGTAGCAATAAAACTTGTACCTGTGGTCCAAACCAGTATAAAGGGTACTTGTATTTAACAAAAGCCTTTAAAAAGATAATGAAACCACTGGCTTGAGAAATTATTTTGCAGATGCTTCTGGGATACAAAGTTTTCCATTTGAAGACTGAATTTTGGTGCTGCTGAGAAGGATGGGGGAGAGAAGCACAAGATTAGATTTTATGCAAGCAAATTAGGAGAGCAGACAACGCTCTTTGAATAAAACTTCTAATAGATTTGGCACAAGAGGGCACTGGATATGAACCCAAAGGTCTCAAATTTGCTCTACTGTTTTTGCAGACAGCTAAGAATTTACTGGCATTATTATTTTTTTTTTTTACCAGAATATTTTGGACCTTATAGATATGCCCTGGAATGCCTCATCTCTGGGAGGGTGAGAGGAGTCTCTCTTAAGCAAGTGTGGTGTCTGGGTCTAGTGCTGTTTATGGAAGAGCTGACAACTCTCTTAGAAATTAACAATAGATGTGCATAAATCTTCTTCAGTTACCTAGCAACTAATATGAGACAATGCAGAGGTTCACGGGGCTGGGTGGAGGTAAATCTGTTTTAGGAATACCTGGGAGCATTTCCATGACACTTGGGATTGCTGAGAGGGAAAGAAAGAAAATGAACAGGACTAATTAAATATTTGACTTCCTCTCTCTCTTCCACCTTTCCTTCATTCCCTCCGTCTCTCCCTCCCTCCCTCCCTCCCTCCCTCCTTCCTTCCTTCCTTCTGATAAAAATCGAATCAGATAACAAAAACCTTTCCTAAATCTCTGTGGTTTCTAGCAACAGTAAGGGTTGACACAGACTAGATAATTTCTGAAGCCCCTTCCAAAGCTACAGGTTTAGCTAAAAACTAGCTCTTTGACTTCAAGTGTAAGGTCATAAGAGGTCATATTAGGGAATTTATAAAGTTTTATCCACATTTCTAGCATGTGTGTGGTGATAGAATTTTTAGGCTTTAGTTTTATTCAGTCAAAAGCATGTGCCCAGAATCAAAATAGATTTCTAAAAAGGAAAAGATGTTGAAATAATGAATCCAAGAGACATGTGACTGAGGGGACACACACATACACATTTATATGTACATATACCTATAGGCATATACTATATTCTCTGTGTATATGTACATATGTGCATTTTTTACTGATAAAAATAATTTATGAATTAAGACTTGGGTTATAAATTCAATGCCACAGGGCCTGGCAGGTGACACAGATGAGTTCTTTGCCCAGGGACCACAGTGAGCTGGACAGCTGGGGAGCTGCCCTGCCCGATGGCTCCAGCTGAAAACAGCCATAGGAGAACAGGGCCCAGTGCTGCCAGATCTGATTTTTCAAAAAAGCCAGAAACCCAGAAGTTGTGCAAAATCACCTATTTAAAAAAAATTGACAACTAACATTGTAAGGGCTAAACAAAGTAAGTGTACCTTCAAGCAAAAGCTTTGAACACATAGTTCTTTGTGTAATAATTATATAGTTGCTCACAACTCTCTTTATCTGACAGATGGAGATGAGAACATGTAGGCCACCAGCTTATAGGGTTCATCCAGTGCCTGCACACTGTGCTGGGGGCTTTCACATCTGTCATGCTCAGAATCCTCCCAAATGTGAGTATTATTTGTCACAGGAATCATGATCCCTATTTCGAAGATGAAGATGCTGAGGCTCAGACGTGTCAAGGTCATGCTGGAGATAGCTCCGATCCTGTGTTCTTGGGCCTCCATTTCAGTCCCATTCTGACTCTAAAGCTACCTGCTTTTATGGAGTTGATGCCTCTCGAATAAAAGAGAAAACATTTTTTTGCATTTTTTTTAAGAAAAAAAAAATTTGCTTTTTAACAGAATTTCTCCAAAGAAGTGTTAGAAAGCTATATTAGTTTGCTAAGGCTGCCATAACAAAGTACCACAAACTAAGTGGCTTAAGCAACAGAAATTTGAAAAAGGTCACTCTTCTGGGGGCTGGAAGTCCGAGATCGGGGTGTCCATAGAGTTGGTTTCTCCTGAGGTCTGTTGGCAGATAGATGACTGTCTTTTCCCTCTGTCTTCACTCGATCTTCCTTCCGTGTGTCTGTGTCCCGATTTCCTCTTCTTACAAAGACATCAAACGTATTGGATTAAGGCCCAATATATGACTTCATTTCACTCTAATCACCACTTTAAAGATCCTGTCTCCAAATACAGTCACATTCTGAGATATGTGGGGTTAGGCCTTCAATACACAGATTTTGGGAAGATGCAATTCAGCCCACAACGGAAGCCATCTATTTTCTTCTTCTCTCCTGTCCTTTTAGTAGCAGTGTTATTATTGGATGGACTGAGAGAGGTTTCCTGAGGCCAGGGACCAGAGTGTAAGGGAGGGCATTGGAGCACCTGAGGCAATATGCTTCTCTTATGACCCCAGGATGGCTGACCTGTCAGTTCATCAGCTACAGTCCAGCCCCAGGAGGAGTGTGGTATGTGTACATACTTGAACCAGTTAACACATTCCCAAAGCATAGCTTCAGTGTTTTAGAATTAATAAAACATGAGACATTTAGCAATGTCATCATTCTATTTGGCATCACTGGTTATATCTGTGTCTCGATTCAAAATATTGATATGGACAAGTAGCATTATTTATTATATCAAAAATTGAAAATAACATCAACGTCCAACAGTAGGTTTTAATAGAATCTTTGCAGGCTTCATAAACTATGTTGTGGAAAAATATTTACAATGCAGAAAATTCTCATGGTAGGTAAAGTGAAAAAAAGCAGGTTACAAAGAAGTATGTACAGTTTGACTACAATTTTTTGAAAACAATTTTTATAACGTATCTATATGCATATGTATATCTGTGTATGCGTTGGTTCATCTGGAAAAATAACATCCAAAATATTTTAAAAAGCTCTCTGTGGTAGAGTTATATATATTTAAATTTTTTTCTTCTGTTTTTCTAAATGTTTCATGTTTTCTACAATAAATATATATTATTTTTGCAACCAGGAGTAAGATATTAAAAATGTAAACCCTGATACACACTCAGTTTACAGAGATTTTCTTCACTTCGCCTTTTTCATAATGAACTCCCTTACAGCTTTTCATATAGGACTACATTTACAAAATTTTCATTTACTTTATATTTTCCACATGCAATTCTCAGCTACAATGACCTGGATTCCAGAATAATTTTTGTGGCCGCCTGAGAAACTCTTCTCTCTTTTATTTATTCATCTGATGCTCTTTTCCCATGAAAGAGTTTTTGAAGCGAATTTAGACAAAGGGTGGTGCCCCACAGATTTGGATAAAGGGCACTAAAAATAAATAAGTGAACTAGTTTAATGCAGACACCCAAAGAAGCAGGGTGTGACTTCATAGAGACTTTGTTGCTTCTATTTCTTTCCTGATTACCATGTTGGAGGGTATTAAACAATACTACTGTGTGCCCTAATCACTCAGTGAGGCATATACCATGCAAGTAGAATCTCAGCCTCTGCATTAGCCAAACCTGGCTTTTGATACTATCTCTGCCCTTTGCCTGCTATGTGACACTGGGCAAGTCACCTAACCTCTCCTCTTGGTGCCTGAGCTCCTCATTTGTAACATAGAGGCAATCACAAAATCTAAGTTAAAGTGTTGTGAGAATGAAATAAAATTTAATTAACTCAAGTAAAGTGCTTAGCACAGCAGAACATTGGTTTTATGCATGCACCAATATTTTTGTTGTTACTTTTACCATCCTATTTTGGAGGGGATGGGCAGAAGAAAAGTGTGATTTTGCTAGAAAGTGAAGAATCTGGGGGGGAAAAGCAAAACCTTAGAGCAGAGGTCAGCAAACTAAACTGACCCATGGACCAAATCCGACCCATCACCTGAACTGGTAAATAAAATCTTACTGAAACAGTTACACTCATTCATCTGCAACTGCTTTTGCACTGCAATGACAGAGTTGAGTCATGGTGATAAAGACCACATGAACCACAAAGCCTAAAATATTTACTACCTGACTCCTTGCAGAAAAAGTTTGCCAACCTCAATTTAGAGAAAATAGAATATGTTTTCCACATGGGCTGCCATCTATGAAATGAATGTCAAGTCTTTCTCTGTCCAGCAAAGCGGCTGACTGTTGTCAGCTCTCACCAATACCCTAATTTTTCTTTCCCCCACCGAGAACTAACATCTGCAGTGGCCAAAAACAATACAATGTTCCTTAGAAGCTTGGCTAGTTCTACCAGAACTACAAGGAATAGAGTATTGTACATCTGATAAAGGCCATTGGGACAAGGCTGCCCAAGGGCTCACCCGTGTCTATGCTTCTGTGCTTCTTCCTAGGCACAAAGCCAGTTGACACTTCCCAGTCCCCTTGCAGTAGAGAGGGCCAAGTCTTAGATATTTGCCAGTGGAACTGGGCAGAAATATGTCCATCATTCCTACATCAAACTTGAATGCTCCTCACTGACTCTCCACACTCTCTCCTCTTGCTTGCTTGTAGGCTAGATGCAGACAACCCAGTGAAGTGAGAACCCTGAAATTTAGAGCAAGCTGCCTGATAGAATTTTCTGGAATAATGGAAAGTGACTATTCTACACTGTCCAGTATAGTAGCTTCTAGTAACATGTGGCTATTGAGCTTTGAAATGTGGTTAACATGACTAAGAAAGTAAATTTTTATTTTTAAAAATTTCAATTAGTTACATATGACTAGTGACCACCATATTAGATGGGGCAGTTCTGGAAGATGGCAGATGCAGAAGTTAGACGTATCATAGGCCTGAACATCTGGAAAGAGCAGAGCACCCCTTTACTCCTCCTCCCTTGCTCCGCTTGCATTACTTTGTGACATGAGCAAGAAATAAACAGCTCTTTGGCCAGACCTGCGAGAGCTACTGTTTGACTAGCTAAGCTGCCCTAATATAGACACACATCCTGGCAACCACTTTTATGAAGAAAAGACAGTTTAGTCTATTAGTCATCCATTTTATAAGCTTAAGGAATGCCAGAGGTCTCTGCTGAGATCTAGTTTTCAATTTAGTCTGTGGCATTGAGTAGCCTGTTTAAAAGACTAAAGAGGTAGCTTCATGGTTCAGAGAGCAAGAAGCTTCACTTAGTGGTGTTGCCATACCAGCCCCAGCTGTAAGCTAAGTTGGAAGGTTTTGCTCCATTCAACAAGAAATTCCAATTGATTTTTACAACCATTTTGAACTGTACATGTCCAATACATGACAGAGAAAGGGCCATCTGGTTTGATTATTTTTGGCTTAGAAGAAAACACAAAAGAAAAGTATACATTTTAATACCCAAGAGATTGGATTCTCTGCTGAAGAGGAAATGAACTCCATGTCCAGGAGGGTTATGCCAAGAAGGGGCCAAACAGACTGTGCTCTCTGAGGTATGGTGGGGTTTCAAGAATGCGGGGAGTAGCACTCTAATCTTCCTTTTGGTCATTTTCAAGGTGAGTTGGTGACTCACCCCTGGAGCAGGACAAATGGTTTCTTTGGTGTCAGTGAGGAGAGGGTCTTGCAAGTTTCCATCCAATTAAGAAGGGCTGGGATGACAGGAGCTGTTTTACCGACTCTGCGCCCACCCATTTCTGGTCAAGATGTGTGACACCTGTTTTACTGTGACAAGAACCAACTTTGGAATCAAACAGACCTCTACCAAAATTGCGAATCTATCACTTACCACTTTACTTCTCTGAGCCTTGTTTTCTTTTACTTGGGGATAATAATATACCTACTTCACTGAGCTGCATCAAAGATAAAATGAACTGGTGTCTAAAGAGGCATTTAGGATAGGGTTTCATGCAGGGTCAGTACCTTGGGGGACTGAGGGTTTGGAGCACATAATTCCAACTCTGGCACATCACAGAGGGTCTTCAGGGTAGTCCTATAATGAGGATGTAGACTTATATGTTAATTAGAACAGTGCTTCTCAAATTCCAGGGTGCATTCATATCACCTAGAAATTTTGTTTAAATACAGATTCTGAATTAGTAGGATTATGTAATTTAAAAGAGTTTGCAGGTAATTCCGAGACTGCTGGTCACTGATATCACCTTTGAATAGCAAGGAATTAGAAGTCTTGTCCTGATCTGTGTTTCCCTCTTTTGTTATTGACATAGAGGAAATGTACTGTCTACTTTGAGTAGGGAGAGAGGAGGAAGTATAGGCTAAAGATAAAGCAGAGAGAGCAGACAGAGGGGAATCTAGGCAGATGAGTAAAGAAATTGTGGAAAAAAGTGGATTAGAGGTTTTCAACTCTACTGGACTTTAAAGTCACCTGGAGAGCTTTAAAAACTATTCATTGTCAAGTCTCACCCCAGGAATACTGATTAAATTGATTGGGATGGGGCCAATTATGACATATTAAAGAAAATAATTCCCCAGGTTATTCTCATGTGCAGCCAGGGCTTAGAACTGCTGGGCTAGACAAAAGAGGAAACTTTCCCAGCTGGAAAGCATCAAGAAAGTATCTTATCAAGATATGAGGTCAGATTTGTTTTTGGGGGATGCTAGTTTGGGTGAGAAGTGGGGTGGAAAGCCTCATGGAAGTTGCAGGTAAGAGAAGCCAATTGATCAAAGCTTAAAATTTCAGATCTGTTTGATAAAGTCATTAGAAAAACACTAAATGTCTGTCCTGCCTGAAATGATAACTTAGCTGTGGGTCTTTTAAGCAATTTGTTGGTTAAGAAGCCAAGGGTAAATGGGCGATGTAAAATCCATGCAGTTTCTTGGCACTGGAGCCTCTTTTTTTCCATTAACATTGTGAATTTGATTGTACTCTATGCTCACAGAGGCTACTGAATGATTTATGTTGGAGCACAAAAGCCTCCCTTGGGTGAGAGCATTAACCAGGCCTCAAACCAGTGGGTCTCCATCAGGGTGCCATGAGCACAGCACAGTGCTCCAACAAATTCTGACCAATGAGCATAATCAGTTTTGCTGTGATTCTATACTCTTGAAGCCCAGGTATAGGCTGCCTCACCAGAAGCTAGCTCAGAGTTGTCCCTTTGCCAGCCTCTACTCAAAGCTCAGCCCCTTTCTGGGATATGGCATGCCGAGCATCTGCAAATATTGTGGTTTTATGGAAGATTCCTTATGTTTTGGGGTGGGGGGTCATAGCAGGTACTCTCTCCCCTGAATGCCTGTGCATATAGCTAATAAGGAGGTTCTCTTCCATCACCATCCCCTACCAGCCCTCCCAATTTTTTACTCCTTTAGAGCAGAGTCTTGGCTCTGTCGAAGCTGCTCCACATTCGGCTGCCTGTATCTAGGCACAGTAAACACAAAACCCTCTAGAAACATGGACTCATCATCTTCAGGTATATGTTATAAACTGTTACCTGGATGTTAAGCAGTTTATTTAGATGGGTGTGCAGAGCTGGGCAGAGCTTCTGGAAAGAAGAAATCACAGCCAAAAAAGGCAGCCCTGAGAAGCCTCAGCCTAAAGAGTCACACAGTCAATGTTTTTGCTTCGTGATATATGTTGGAATCACACGAGGAGTTCTTAAAATGCTGATGCCTGAGACACACCCCAGAGATTCTGATTTAATTGGCCTGGGGTATAGCCTGGACATTGGGATTCTTGAAAGTTCCCCAAATCATTCCTAATGTTCAGCCAAGTTTGAAACACACTGTTCTATCCAAATTGCTTGTTGCTAAAGGGCAAATGAAATGGACAACAATGGTCCTTACATTATAGTATCAGTTGCTTTGTACTGATTGCTGACTTATTTAGTCTCATCTTTAGTGTTTTAATCCCCTCAAGTGAGCCCTCCACAATTCTACCATCAGAAAGGACAACAGTGCCCTCTTAGCCATGGGAGCATTGTTCCAAGACCCCCAGGGGATGCCTGAAACTGCAAATAATGTCAAACCCTATATATACTGTTTTTCTTATACATACATACCTATAATAAAGTTTAATTTATAAATTAGGGACAGTAAGAGATTAACAACAATAACTAATAATAAAATAGTGCAACTATAACAATGCACTATAATAAAAGTTAAGAGAATATGGTCTCTCTTTTTTTCTCTCTTTTTCTGATAACTAATCTAATAACAAAGATGGCTACCAGGCAGGTAGCATGTTCAGCATGAATATGCTAGACAAAGGGATGACTCATGTCCCAGGCTGGATGGAGTGGGACAGTGTGAGATTTTGTCACACTACTCAGAATGGCATGTGATTTAAAACTTACGAATTGCTTATTTCTGGAATTTTCCAAGTAATATTTTTCACTTGAGGTTGACCACAGGTAACTGAAACCGTGGAAAGCAAAGCTGCAGATAGGCGTGAGAACTATTGTACAAACATAGAAAGGTTGAGAACTACTAAGTGCGTCATGATGAGACAAAGAGTCCATATGGCAGAGAGAGAGGGAGGGGAAGAGAAAGAAAGGGAGAGAGAGGGTGGTAGGGGAGAGAAAGAGAAGAAGGGAAGGAGGAAGAGAGAGCGAAGGGGAGAAAGAGAATATTTATTTTTGAGCTAGCATTGAGGAGATATCAGCTCTTTGTATCAAACCAATAGCCTTGTTTGCATGATGCTTCTTAAGCATAAGACTAGAACGACAGGAGAAATAGCTGTCAGGAAGCTATCTTCTCTCTCTTTTTCAAAGTTTCCATTCATTTGACAGAAGATATTGTAGGAAAACTGTAACTGCAGAACCAGCTCAAACTGAACCTATCACTTTTTAACAAGACCCAGAACCAAAGTTTTCCTCACTTATGAGTAACACTTGTTAACCTTTAACTGCTGCCACTCCCCCCTCCCCCACCCCCAACCATGGAACCTAAGGACCTGGACATGACTGGAACCTGAGCGCTGGATCCTTTCAGAAGCAAAGGGTCTGTTGTCCAGGAAGATCCGGTGCTGAAACTCCTTAAAATCCTGCCCTACACCCTGGTGCAGATTTGAGTGGTGCCTCCTGTTTCCTGCAGGTCGACTCAGCGATAAAAAAAGCTCTGATCCTGTTTCCTCAGATCCTGGTGCCTCCTGTTTCCTCCAGGCTACTCAGTGCTATTTTCATTTTGGGGGGAAAATAGCTTTTGGATTAGATGTCTTTTAGGTGAATAACTTTGATAAAACTGTTGTGCCTAAATTGTCTAATAACATTGTCAGGACTGTGGGTTAGAATCCCATCCTAAGAGAGACAGCATAAAAGGTTATAGCCGCTGAGGTACTCGAAGGATTGGGTTAGAATCCTGAAACCTGGGTTAGAGTCTCAGGGTTTTGAATAGCTTTGTTTGTCTACTTATCTGTTAAGAATTGATCAATAGGGGTTAACTATTGGATGACCACAGCAAAACATTATTAAATCTGCTCCGTGTCATTTTTGCTCTGATAATCTTGAGAAACCTTTCAAAATGAGGAATGTTATTAGTTTACCTGTGTCGTCTTTTGGGATGTATTTTTCAAAATTGGTCAATATTTAGCTATAAGCCTATGAATAAGAGAAAAATGATTTTCTTTTGTAACACAACCCGGCCTCAATATCAATTGGAGTCAGGGGAGAAATGGCCCTAAAATGGGTCCTTAACCTGTAACACTATGTTACGATTAGACCTGTTTTGCAAAAGAGAGCTGAAATGGGATGAAATCCCATATGTACAATCATTTATTTCTTCATATCAGAATAAAAAATTTATAAAATAGATGTAAAATTATGATTCAGAAGGAAGACCCTCATAAAAAGCCTGTCTTGCCTGAGTCAGTGCCAAATGATGATCTTGTTTTATTATACTTGGCTTCTCCTTCAGCACTTCTCATGATTCCCCCAGTGTATGATGTGGGAATTCCTGAGAGTGGTGCTGAGTACTTGCTAGAATACTCAGTTTGGCCCCAGGGTTACTTTGACTCAGGCAGGGCAATATCCATTGAGCGAAATCCCCACAGGTCTAGATGATCAAGGTCAACCTAGGAGATTTGTAGGTGTACATGCCTCCATTTATACCTCCGATTTATATAATTGGAAGAATAATGTTCCATCCAATTGAGATGATCCTAAAAAGATGGAGAATCTCTTCATCTCTATTTTTGCTACTCATCAACTAGGCTGACATACAGGCTCTCATGAATACCTTCTTCACTCTGGAGAAATGTAGAATGCTATTAGAAAAAGCCCACCAAGAAGCTGAAAGCATCCATAAATTACAGCCAAACAATCTAACCAAGACCCAAGTGATGTAGGACAAGGATCCCCAGCCCTTGGGCCACAGACCGGTACCGGTCCATGGCCTGTTAGGAACAGCAGTGGCAGGCAAGCCAGTGAAGTTTCATCTGTATTTGCAGCTGCTCCCCAGTGCTAGCATCATTACTTCAGCACCACCTCAAATCATCAGGTATTGGATTCTCATAGGAGCACGGGTCCCTGGTGCCAAAAAGGTTGGGGACTGCTGGTGTAGGCCATCCCTGGAACAGAACCAAGATGGGACCCCAATGACTCAAAAGATTAGGTCAAGTTAAACCATTATAAGGAATGTTTGATAGTGGGATTTCACAAAAGGGTCCTAAAACCAGAGTTTAAATAAGATCCAGGAAGTATAGCAAGGGCCCAAGGAGAACATGTCCACCTTCCTTGAAAGAATTTTTGAGGCTTACCAACGATATACTGATATTGATCTGGAACATCCAGGTAACATGATACTGGTCAATATGATGTTTATCAGAGTGCCCCACATATAAGAAAAAAGCTACAAAAACTGCAAGGAGAATTGGGGATGCCAATATCTCAATTGGCTGAGATTGCTTTTAAAGTATTTAATAGCTGAGATCAAATTCAGGAACAGCAGAAACAATATAAAATGAGACAAGTTGCTTAGCTTGCTGCAACTTTCAGCCATGACATCCAAGACCCAACAAGACATCTACAGGAAAGAACAAATGACCATGAGTAAGACCCCAGGACCCCAACAACCAGGCCAAAAGGCCATCCATCTATTGGACCACAACAATGTACCTTTTGTAGACAAGAAGGACACTGGAAATGGGGGTGTCCTTTGACTTCATTTGGCAAGAAGGAGAAAGGACTTGCTCTAAAACCTCCCCCTAAATGCCATAACTCACTGATAGCAACCAAAATGATGGGGCCTGGGGACTCCTTTAGAGCCATTAGCCAAATTGTAGACATCCAGTAGAGTTTACGACTTTATCTGGTTTACAAGTCTGGACTTATAGGATGTCTTTTATTGCATACCCCTAAGTTCCAAGTCCAAGGAACTGTTTGCCTTTGAATGGGAGAATCCAGAGACTTATATGAAACAACATCATTGCTGGATGGTACCCCCACAGGATTTAAAAATGCTCCCAGCATCTTTGCGGAAGTCACAGCCAAGGTAACATGGGAAGTGCCTGGGACCCTTGGAATACAATAGAAATGACATGCTTTATGGAGGTCTCCATCTACAGAAAAGACCGAAAAAAGATGAATGTGTCAAGAAATCAACTTCACTTGGGGCAAGGTCTTATCAGCTGCCCTGCTTAGTGTAACAGTAGCCCCTAGATGTAAGCTCCAATAGGGCTTTATGAGGTATTCTATAGGCAATCCTTGCTTGAGCATATATACAATTTAGATACTATAAAATGTGTGCAGTCTCTAGGTGTTAGCTTATCTGCTCCTCAAGACTTGGAAAAATCACTCTGAGGATCAGTTAAAACTTAAGCGGAATGGACCCTATGAAGTCCCTCTTGTTAGTTACTTTCCAGAAGAAACAGGACTACAGAGACCCCCACACCCCCACCCCCCGCCCCGATCCCTTCCCAGGAAGAGAAGACAAGGACATCTTGAAAGTAGACTGCATCTGCCTAGGTGTCCAGACCAGGCCTGTATAAACCTAAATTATCTATCTTGCGATGTTTGCTTGTGTGGTCTCAGTCCTGATTACTTTGTTCCTCAATCAGCAGGAAATAGCTAGAGTAGTTTTCACCCATATTCCTCAAGATCGAGAAATGAACAACATAAAGGGGAGATGTGTAACCACAGAACCAGCTCAAACTGGTCCTAGCCTATCTTTAACAAGATCTGGAACCAATGTTTATCCCACTTACAAGTAACACCTGTGAACCCTTAACCGCTCCCCCACATGGAACCAAAGGACCAGGACGTGATTGGAGTCTGAACGCGGAAACTTTTTCAGAAGCAAAAAGGTCTGTTGTCCAGGAAGATCTGGTGCTGAAACCTCTTAAATTCTCTCCCCAAACCTTGGATCAGGGAGACAGATTTGAGTGGTGTCTCCTGTCTCCTGCAAGTCGACTTGGCACTAAAAGTTCTTTTTTTAAAATTGGTGTCATCATATTGGCTTCTACATGTGTTGGGCAGAGAGCCCTTGAAAAGTAAAAAAAGAGCAAAAACTTGAGAGTTGAGGGAAAGAGTCAGGCTTGAGAGGTGAGCAGAGGGGAGGAGAGACTGTGGAATATGGGGAGACAAGGTAGTCAAGGAGGAAGGATGCCTACTCATCTTCCCAAGCTGGTCCTGCACCTGTGGGTGAATTAAAAGATGCTCACTTAGATGCTCTCAGTTCCTACCCCAAGGCACATGGGGTACCCCAACACTTTTGTGGCTGTTTGTGTGGGTGTGTGTGAGACAGAAAGAGCGATTTAATAGAAAGCTATCCCCAAAGACAGTAAGGCAGGGGTCCCCAACCCCCAGGCTGTAGACCGGTACTGGTCGTTGGCCTGTTAGGAACCAGCCTCACCACAGAAGGTGAGCAGCGGGGTGAAGGAGCCAGCAAAGCTTCATTTGTATTTGCAGCTGCTCCCTAGCACTACCATCACTGTCTCAGCTCTACCTCAGGTCATCAGGCATTAGATTCTCATAGAAGCACTAGTCGCTGATGCCAAAAAGATCGTGAACTGTTGCAAGGGATTGCAAAAACCTGGAACAACAAAGCTGGGCTTGGTTCCTTCTGGAACCACTTCTCTTAATAGCACAGGATGATGTTAGGCAAATCGTACCACCTCGCTGAGCAGTTATATCCTCTTCTAACCTTCCTGTCACTCTTGGGTTTTCAATGTTATTTATGAATGTACTTTGGGAACAGTAGACTGCAACATAAGTATAAGAGATTATTGAAAAGTTGCCTTTGCATCTTTGTGTTTTTATAGGGCACTGGAAAAATGAGGAGCACAGTATTATAAAGCCTTCAAAAGCATGGTTGAAGAGAGTGACA
>NW_011888822.1:4809374-4811608 GCF_000151845.1 Pteropus vampyrus | reverse complement strand
CCATAAGCAGGGTGCTGTCAGCACCCATGTCCAGGAAGGCTAGTACCCTCTGCACATTGTGGGGGAACAAATGTATTGTCAGTTCCACACACAGCCTCAGGTCAACCAGCTCCCCCACCAACCTGATGTCCAGGCTGAATCCCTAATCAGGAAGATAATTGGCCAGCCGCACTTTATGGGTTGTGGCTTTCCTGGAAACAGGAGTGAATTGCTGGTCAGGGCGCAGCTGATTCCATAGCGCCACCAGCACTTCATTAGGTTGCTGCTCAATCTTTTTCTGCAGCGACCCCTGCTGCGAAGAGATCAAACCACATTTGCCTGCGGCTCACTTTCATGGCTGATTGGGCTGGGCGCTGCTCTGCCCCGCTTTTTGGCCATGCCTCCATCCCTGCACTGGCCGGTTTGGAAGTGCAGGAGATGGTACAGCACGCACTTGAGTGGAACGCTCCTTGCATTTCACTTCCACAGCCCCCAACCTTGCCATGACGAACGTTACCTCATGGATCTGCCTATCCGTGTAATGGGCCAGCAGCATTGCCATGGTGCCAAAAGCACTAGCTGGGCCAGAGGTCAAGATCGAGTCCTTCAAACACATTGTAAATACCACCTCATCAGGGCTAGTGTACTGGGCGTGAAACATCATCTGTTGCATGCCCATTTCCTGAATTATTTGGACCAGATCTAAGTAGCTGTCTCTGGTAGCTCCCCAGGGTTGGCCTGCACCACACTGTCTGACAGCGGACATGAGCCAGTTAATGAGGGAGTGGTTGCCTGCACCCTGCACCGTAAGCACCACATTCTGGAGGCACTGCCTGAGTGACGGTGTCACCGTTACAGAGGCCAGTTGAGCCATCTCTTCCAGAAGTAATTCATCCCTTCGGTCCTATCATCCCACAACTGCAGCAGCCACCCCAGAACCGTCTCCCTGACTCCCTGCCATACCTGTTTCATCAGGTCCCGGAATTCAGTGAGGGTGTACTGGATCAAGGTGGTATGCTTTTTAGCCTGGGATGGGGGGCACCACCAGCTTGTCCCCCCAGGGTCAATGGCTGCTCCACTTCAGCCTGCTGCCATATCACTGGCCGCGCCTGTGACGGTATTGCCAGTGGGCTCCCAGACCTGGACGATGGCAGCGACTCATCAGGGCCCTGCAGCGTGTGTTCTGCTGCCACCAGCCGCCTTTCTAGAGCTTCTTCTTGACATTGAAGTTGTTGCACCCACTGAGACTGGTCCTGAACCTCCAGGCTGGCCTGCCACAGCACCTCCAGGAATATCCAGGCCACCCGACCCGCTGCCTCCCAGTAAGCGGGTGGGATATTTGGCTCGAGCATCTCCAGCACTTTCCAGATGTCCTCCAGACACAGCTTCACTCCATCCTAATCCTCTGGGGGCATCTAAGATACGCAGCCATGGGATACTACTGGGAGGCAGGGCATCGGGGAAACATGTCCTCCATCCGGGTATCATCTGGAGCACTGGAGGCTGTGCTCACTTCATCCTGCCAACTATGCCACGTATCCACTTCAAGCTGATTAAGAAGGGAAGGTTTCGATGGTGAGACGCCCAGTTGAAAGAAAGCACGAGGAGCCGACGTGATAATGAAGTGACAGGCACCAACTTTACTGTGGGGAGCAAGTGCTTCTGTGCTAGGGGACCACATGGGCTTTATATAGGTCAGAGAACAATAGTGGCATTCTGCCACACATGCGTAATACAATAAGCTGAGTCTTACTTACTTAAGTTAGGTGCAGGTGCCCTACTACATTAATGTAACATTATAAATTCGGAGTCCTATCCCTAGCTGTGAGCCTGGATCACAACCAGACCTGGGACCCACAACAAGGAATACACATTTTAAATAAAAATTAGTTGAGTAAAAGATGAACTATTAAATCACTTGAAATTCAAACTCCAAAACAATTGATCACAATCTGTAATATTTTTTATTAGTCTCTGGACTTCTCAATATTCAAAAATGTATATATTTTTGAAAGCATAACGGGTACCCAAAATCTTTTCCAAAAGTGAACTAATATTGCTATTTTGTAACCTGCTTTCCAAATGGAACAATATCCATATAAATTTTTCCATATTCTACATCATTTTTAATGTCTGTGCAGAATTCTAGTGGAAGGATGCACCATTAGTTATTTAATAGGTCCTCTGTTAAGTATTTAGATCATTTGTGATTTTTCTTTTTCCTCTTGGAAACAATGCTTTCATAACTATCCTTT
>NW_011888822.1:4808051-4809324 GCF_000151845.1 Pteropus vampyrus | reverse complement strand
AGTTGCCTTTGCATCTTTGTGTTTTTATAGGGCACTGGAAAAATGAGGAGCACAGTATTATAAAGCCTTCAAAAGCATGGTTGAAGAGAGTGACAAAAGAAGGGAAATAAAAAAAATATTTTTCTGTTGTTACAAATGAGATATATGTCATGGGAAAAAACTTATAAAATTGCCAAGAAATAACCTTAAATTTCTCCTTCCAAAAGAATACTGGTATTTGTCTTACAAGACAATAATTTATAATATTTAAAATGCATTTAAATTTTCGTATTTAAAAGTTTCTTAATTAAAAGCAATACATGCTTCTTCTAAAAATTCTGAATAGATAGATAAGAAAAAGATCATCTATATATTCTACCACTTAGGACCTCCTAGTCTTCTAGAATGTTAAAAAGTCAAGTAATTATTTATATATTTTATATTTTTACCTTCATTCATTATACAAGTGTCAGTGCCGAGCTGATCAAGAAGAGAAGGTTTCAGTGGTGAGACGCCCAGTTGAAAGACTGCACGAGGAGCCCACATGAGAATGAAACGGCAGGCACCAACTTTACCGCTGGGAGCACATGCTTCTGCGCTAGGGGACTACATGGGCTTTATATATGTCAGAGAACAATAGTGGCATTCTGCCACACATGCATAATAAACAATAAGCTGAGTCATACTTACATAAGTTAGGCACAGGTGCCCTACTACATTAATGTAACATTCTAAACCTGGAGTCCTATCCCTAGCCATGAGCCTAGATCACAGCCAGATCTGGTACGAGCCAGGCCTGAGGCCCACACTCCACCCTTACAGGGTTGCAGTGCAGGATTTGGCCCAGAGGGTACTACCTTGGGCCTTGGAGTGGCTTAGCCCCGTGGGGCATTACCCCTCAGGGACTCTTTACCTGCCATCTCTCTGGGTGCTGCTCAGCACACCAGGGTCATTGTGCCACGGTAACTTGTTCCTGTGCCTGCATCAACGATAGCTCCATCGCTTCACTACCTGTTCCATGGTAGGAGCCATCTGTGTAACAGGCATTCTCAGGGATGGGAGTCCGACCCTCTACATAGAGACTCAGTATGTCTCCCATCTCAACAAGCTCTGCTTAGACAGCGTAGGGGTCTGTGCAGTTCTCATACAGGAGTCTTCCCTAAGACTGCAGCCACCCTTCCACAGGTTATGTGGACTGCATGGTTATGAGATTCTTGCTAGTGATGGCCTCACTCGCCAACAGGGCTACATATATGGCAGCCAGTTGCTTCTCTATCAGAGAATACCGTGCTTC
>NW_011888822.1:4804106-4806246 GCF_000151845.1 Pteropus vampyrus | reverse complement strand
GAAAGGGAGACAAACATCTTCTCGTTACAACTGATCCAGATTTGATATTAGAAGATGCCAGGGAGCAAGGGCACAATTCTCAATTTACATAAATAATTTTACATTTCTGATTATAGATTGAACACATGTTTATTATTGGAAATACATTTGAAAAGCAACAAAAACTGATCACTTTACCTTCAATCCGTTTCAATGTTTTGTGTGTTTCTTTTAAGTTTCTTAATGCATATTTTAAGTCCAATTAAAGCCTATGCTGTTTTTTTTTTCACTTCATATTATAGCAAGGGCTTCTTCCCATGTCAACAGTTGTGTGTGAGGATTTCTTCAAATTCCATAGTAATTGTATTGCCTTGAGAGATGAGGAAAGGGCAAACATCGAATATGTCTGTGAAGAGCAAATGCAATGATAAAGCAAAATAAAATTGTCTACTGTTCCCCCATAGCTGCAGCAGCAGTGTGTTTTCCTTCCTGGGTTACTAAGCTTTATCTTCCTAAGCAAGATAAAGTGGTTTTTGAATAGGTTAGTAAGATCCTCCTTCTCATACATGAGCCTCAGGTGTCAATAAGTCCATAGGAAACTGGCTCCTGCTCTGAGAGACCAAGGGGGACTTGCCCAGGAAGAGGTGATTTTTATGGCAGGTGTCAGAGAAACACTCTTGGCACCTTGTTTGTGAGGTGAAATTGGGCCTTCTGTATGTGGCTTGTTCAGACAACATGAGGAGACAGACCATTTACATCTTCCTGGCATCTCTTTGACTAAGAGACAAAGGTTAAAGGTCCAGATCACTCAAATCACGTTTTCCAAGGCATTCCTATTGTTACATCATTCACCAGCCACCTCTATCCAGAAGGGAGATGTAGGACAGGACTCCTGCCACTAGCTGTTGTAGTTCCTTCCAGGGAATTTGAAAAAAGGGGCTGCTTCCTCAAGATATATTCCTTCCATCTGTTAGAAGCGTACGATGCACTGATTTTGTTACTAACCTTTGCTAAAAATTATCATAATTAAAATACAAGTAGGCAACATCCACATTGTGAGGATTATCCTCCCAACCCACTTCTGCCAGTAATACGGCTGTATGTCGTGCAGTACAGAGCTGTGTGTGCAGTGGCTCTGTTGAGAAGGTCAGGTGAGCATCCTGCACCAGTATTAATTATAACCTGAGATTTTCAATACTAATGTCCCCTGTTCTCCCACCCCTTCAAAAGCTACTGCCTTTTATTTAGGCATTTGACAAATATTTATTGAGCATTTGAGATGAGCTAGACCCTGTGCTAGACCTGGGCAAATAAAGGGATGAATAAGCCGTGGCATTTACCTTCTGCAAGTATACCATCTACTGGTAATGGAGGTGGTGGTAAATAGTAGTCTACTCTTTATTTCACTGAGTTTCGGAGCATTTTTACCAGGACTAAGATTAGGGTGTGGTAAGTGAGGAAGAGATGTATAAGTGTAAGGTATGATTCTGTCTTTATTTAAAATGTTGATATTCTGTTCATTATGGACTGTTTGCATTAATTTTGATTCTTTAAAATATTGCATCAAATATTGTTTATCTTGATTACTGACGTTTTTTTGTAACCCTGTAAATTTTGCTTCTGAAATGAAGACCTTACTGGCCTCACCCTAGTTCTGGCCTAGAACACAAACCAAACCTTACTCTCTGGGAATTGAAGGTCATCAGCTAGCACTGAACACAGGGGATGTCTGAGCTGTATCACTCTGTTCTTCGGAATTTGAGATATTAACTAAACTGGCCTTGCCACTAATTTGCTATTACCCAAGGCAAGCGGCTTTTCTTCACTCAAGTTCAGTGTCTCATCTGGAAAAATGCTGATCTGGGAGAATGATCTTTTCTACAATGACAAGAATGTCTTCCTTTGACTAATATTTATGGAGTACCTACTATGTGCTGATATCATTATAAGTTCTGGAGCAACTGAGGTGAACAAGACAAGTTTGGGTGAGGACAAATAAAAGTAAATGAGATCATTTCTATGTGTGCTACATGCAATATGAGAGTGTGTGTGTGAAAGATATTACAATAGAGTCAGGAAAGTTTTCTCAGGGGAAGTGATATTTGAGCTGAAACATCAATGATAAGTGGATACCACAGCCAGTAGCTCTCAGACTGGCAAC
>NW_011888822.1:4787217-4803546 GCF_000151845.1 Pteropus vampyrus | reverse complement strand
TAAGTGTAAGGTATGATTCTGTCTTTATTTAAAATGTTGATATTCTGTTCATTATGGACTGTTTGCATTAATTTTGATTCTTTAAAATATTGCATAAAATATCGTTTATCTCGATTACTGACGTTTTTTTGTAACCCTGTAAATTTTGCTTCTGAAATGAAGACCTTACTGGCCTCACCCTAGAACACAAACCAAACCTTACTCTCTGGGAATTGAAGATCATCAGCTAGCACTGAACACAGGGAGTGTCTGAGCTGTATCACTCTATTCTTTGGAATTTGGAATATTAACTAGACTGGCCTTGCCACTAATTTGTTGTTACCCGAGGCAAGCGGCTTTTCTTCACTCAAGTTCAGTGTCTCATCTGGAAAAATGCTGATCTGGGAGAATGATCTTTTCTACAATGACAAAAATGTCTTCCTTTGACTAATATTTATGGAGTACCTACTATGTGCTGATATCATTATAAGTTCTAGAGCAACTGAGGTGAACAAGACAAGTTTGGGTGAGGACAAAAAAAAGTAAATGAGATCATTTCTATGTATGCTACATGCAATATGAGAGTGTGTGTGTGAAAGATATTACAATAGAGTCAGGAAAGTTCTCTCAGGGGAAGTGATATTTGAGCTGAAACATCAATGATAAGTGGATACCACAGCCAGTAGCTCTCAGACTGGCAACCTTTTTTTTTTTTTTTTTTTTTTTGACAGCTAATCTTTAATGAGCCCTTCCTTTGTGCTTGTTATAACATGTATAACAACTATACATGTCCTGACTCATCTTTCTCAACAATGCTGCGAGATAAGGGTTCTTGTTACATTTCTTTTTTATTGATAAGGAGACTGGAGCATAAAGAGGTCAATTGATTTAGGAAGAGCATCAGCCAATGAGTGGTGGAAAAAGGATGAGCAGATAGGCACTGGGATTTCAAAGCTTGTGTTTAATAATTCAATAGTTACTTAATGAGCATCTACTATATGCCAGGCTCTGTACAATTAGAGAAAGGCATATTTCATCCTCCTCCTCTTCCTCATCTACCAATAGTTAATGAATACTAAATAGATTCCATGCATGGTACAAACTTTTCAAAAGTCTCTTGTGGGGTGATGGGACTGTTCTATAGATTGATTGCGGTGGTGGTGGTTACAGGTTTGTATGAATTTGTCAAAACTGGCAGAATTGTGCACTAAAAAGGATAAATTTTACTGTATGTGAATTATATCTTAATTAAAAAAAACCTTAACCCCCATTTCTCTATCTTCACCCCTGCCCCAGCTACAGCAGCAGGAATTCCTGAAAAGGTCCCTGCCCCTAACTTCTGAGACAAGGTGAGGGAAGAGCCTTTGGGGGCGGGGCAGGTCCAGGCACAGGACGGGAGTTGGCCCTAGTGGGCCTACCAAGAAGCAAGTAATAGGAGAAAGTAGGCACGGCCGGGCGCTGGGGAGGGATGGAAAGGGCCGGTGGACTGCGGGGCGAAGCTGCGGAGGGCGGGGGGATGTCGGGAGAGAGGGAGGGACCTGCCGGCGGGAGAGCGAGAGGCACAGGGAAGGGAGGAGGGGGAGGCGTGCACTCCGGAGCGAGCCGGGGGCTGCGAGGCGGAGACAACCAGGCCACCGGCCGCCGAGGGTGCCCGCCGAGGCGACCCGCCCTCCTAGCCGCGGTGCGGACAGACAGACAGACCACGCTGCGTGCAGGAGGCGCCCGGCCATGTTCAGCCGGAGCTCCCGGAAAAGACTCTCCAGCCGCTCGGTGAGTGTCCCCCACCAGAGCGGGCCAGATCTCCGGGTGCCCCTGGGCCGCCGCGAGCGCCCCTGCCCCGTCTCCTTGTGCCCGGCGGCCGCGCACCTGTGGCCCCAGGTAAGCCGGCCCTGCAGGCGGGTGGGGGCATGTCCGGAGCTCACAAGAGGGCTCCAAGGCGCGGAAGGGGTTAACTCCGGGTCCCCGGTCTGGGAGAGAGAGAGAGACCAGGAACTGTGGCCCTCAATATCACAATTTGGGGCGGGGGGAGCGGAAAGCTCCCTCCCTCGCCTCTTCCGTTAAGGCAGCTCTGAATCCCACCACTAAAGCTACAGCGTCCAGCTTCTTTCAACTCTAGCCACGGACTTGACTTTGGGGCTGTCTTCTGGGGTGTCCTGTGCTGTCCCCTTCCCGGGAGCACCAGCCTAGTCAAAGGCGAGCGCACTACGGTAGCTTCTCCTGGACTCTGGGCAACAGAAAGGTCTTGCTTTTGTTTCTTAGAAACCCGTGACCAAGGTGTCTCGGGGAGACAAAGCCCCAGCCATGGCCATTTCTTGGTGACTTGGTGTCTACACCAGAGGCAGCCCCCCTGGGTCCGCACACCCTTCCTCATGAAGGAGACCACCCTTGGGGTACCGACAGCGCCCTGCCCTAACGTCCCCCACCTCGGAGAGGAACGTTGGAGTCAAATTAGATGAGGTGCGGTGGGAAGAGTAGGGAATCCAGCCTGGGACACAAGTGGGGCTTTGGAGGGAGTCTCTGTGGTGGAAACATGTTGTGTTGTCTTTTTGTTTTGAAGTTGACTGGACTGGGGCGAATAGAGAGAGGCCAGCCATGTAATGCCTGTGGTGACCAGTGCCCTGGGTTTGCCTTGCATAAATGGAGGTAGGATACCTTAAATCTGATTTCTAAAGATGCAGCACTTCAGGGAGGAATATATATATATATATATATATGTTAATATATATATATATATCTGTGTGTATGTGAAAAAAAATATGCACACACATATATTTTTCTTCTCTTGTAAATCTTACTTGTAAGCCACATGGAAAGAATGCAAAGGCTGTTCCTTTAAGAGTGGAACTACATCTGCTGCAAATATTGAAGGTGGAAGTGGTGGCCAGACACTGGGGGATCCAGGAGAATGCTTTTCTAATGTGAGAGTTCGGGGCCACTTGTACCCACACATATCTAAGTCACTCAACCCGAAACAATTCAGCTTGGGCATGCAGTTGTTTCCAGGTGCCACAGTGCAGTGCTTGGAGGATTCCCTGGACTGGCTGGTGTTTTCCAATTGTGTTTTTAATTCAGCCCCTGTAACTCTGGGTCCCAACCACAAATCCACCACTGCCCGCCTGCACTGTGTCAACCCTCTTCGGTGGCCAGATGTTTCTTATTAATGTGCCGTGAATGTTGACTTCCAGGCAGCCCCAGCCTGGATTGGAATGATTATGTTTGGGAGACAAGGGATCTCGGTGCCTTCCCAGTGCATCTGGCTGCTGGGGCTCTGGTTGGGAAAAGTTGGGGTGCAGGCTTGCCGGCTCTCAGTTTGGCAATGTAAAGAGAAGAGGTGGATCCTTCTTAGCAACTTCATGAAAAGAAAGAAAAAAAAACAGTGACAGGAGAAAATCCTCTAACATCATAACATGTTCTTTCTTTGATTATTGCATCTTTCTCTCTCCCCATCACTTCTATGCCCCTTTGAAGAGGGCTGTTTCTGGATACTAGGGAGAAAAGCCTGCTTTGATCTTTTTTTTCTCCTTTCGTGTGTGCTTCTCTACTTTCTCCCAGTTGGTAATGTGTGCTGGGCACCCAGTTATAAGGAAACTCCCAACTGGCTCCTTCAGAAAATAAATGCTTTTGTTCCTGCCTCAGATGGGTCTGGCAGCCTCTTTGCCTTTGTTTCAGGGCACCGAGCACAGCCCTCTGGCTCCCGAGCATTTAATAACTTCTCTGTCAGAGGCAAGGCCAAGCGACCTTATAAATATGTAATGGATGGACATCGGCATCCATCAGTTGTGCCAAGGTTGTAACCCAACTAGGTGTGTTCTGGGCTGGCCCCTTGTGTGTCCCAAATGTGCAAGTGAGCGATACATGGGAATCGGTGTAGAAGCCTTATTTTGTCAACCAAATCCAGGATACAGAACTACCGATCCAGTCCTTTTTGATCAATTTTGTGCTGGAATGGAGCTGGGAAAGGCAGAGTGATGAACAGTAGAGTGATTTTCAGTTTCTCTCCTATTCTGGAGCATTTGGGTTAACTTCTGAATAGATGCCTATGGGATAGCGGTACAGTGTGAGGGTGTACCTGGCCCCCCTCCTTCGGTCTGTGTGGCCTCTGACCTCCAGTCACTTATTCTCTCTCATTCTCAGTTTTCCTAACCATTAAGTGGGAACGATAACTTACCTCACAGTGTGATTGTAGGGATTAAATGAGGTACTGAAAACACATTGTTTGCCTGGTACCAGGCACACCGTATTTATTAGCTACTTTTGTTAATTATTTTTATCTTCCTCTCAGTGGCTGCTCAGGACAAAACATAACCAGACTCTCTGAAGCTGCTGGGTGTCCAAATCACTTTAGACTTTCATGACCACAGCTTCTTGGAGAACCTTAAGCCATTTTAACCCAGCTGACTTTGTGATAGGAAAACAAGTGTTTTATTTTCAGCCCATTATGGACCCTTTCTTTTGGAAAGAGACCCTTTCATTAGACTGAGATAGGTTTTCATGCTGAAGCAGTTTCTTCACTAGCAATAGAAAGGCTTCACTTTGACTCCATGAATGGGGTTTTTATGGCGTTTCTACCCATTGCTGGAAAGGAAGCAGCCCCTTGCTTTTGCCCCCTCCTTTTCCCCCTTGGGCATACTTTTGGGTGACCTTTTGGGAGAAGAGAGACAACTATTTGTGGGTAACAGCACAATATTCTTTTTGCAGTTTGAAACCCACAGTATGCTCACTTTCTGTTCCTCTGATGGAGAGACAGTTGTGCCTGAATAGGAGGAAAAGGCTGGCTTGACAGGCTCAAAGTTTGGCTTTGGTCGGACCCATGGAGCGTGAACTTCCCATACCCCAAAGTACCAAGGCATCTTAAATATTACCACTCCTCGGCCTCTCCGCTAGCCTTTCTGCTTCCACACTGGTCCCCTGTAGTCCATTGTCTACACAGCAAGCTCCTCAAAACAGAACAGAATTGTGTTAGTGCCTCCAGCACAAAGGCAGTTAAGTTCTAGGGAGGAAGAGTGTTGTAAACAAACTTTGCTTCCCCCTGGGTGTGGAGGAGAGAGCTAGGCCTTTGAAGTGCAGACAGAGCTGGGCTGGTGTCTTGCTCTGGCTTTGACAACTGTGTGACCTTGGACAAATGACTTAGGCTCCCCGAATTTCGTTTTGCTCAGCTGTCAAACTGGGATCTCACTACTGAACAAATATTTGAGTGCTTGCTTTGTACCAGGTGCCCTGCTGGTGCTGGGGATACAGCAAAGAACAAAACAAGATTTCCTGTCCTCATTCAACAAATAATTACATTTTAGATAAGGTGATCTGAAAGGACTCTCTGAGGAGGTGACATTTGAGCAGGGACCTAAATGAAGCCAGCGAGGAGGATCCTGTTGATCCCACCTGAGACAGGAACTACCAGCATCATCTCATGGAAGCTTGTTAGAAATGCAAAATCTCAGGCCCTGCCCTAGACTTACTGAATCTGAGCCTAGGCTTTAACAAGACCCCCAGCTGATTTGTGTGTGCACGTTGAGGATGGAGAACTGCTGACTTAAAACACCACGCACCAAATGCCAAATTGCTCTCCATACTTGGGGCTTCCTCTGTGTTAGCAAAGATGCTGAAGGTCCTGTGTTAAATTTTATGGAGATCTTCCTGAGTGATCATACACTATTTTTATTGTCATCCACACCTGTAGGTGGCAAATATGGGGATTTTTTAAAGGATTTCTAAAAAAACCCCACAAGGATTTATGTGTCTTGAAGAGCAGAGGGCTCACGATTGTCAGACAAAGCGCTCTCCTCTACCTGAGTTAGGGCATCTGGGGAGCAGAGATGGATATTCCTCTCTACAGGTAAGCTGGCTCCTAGAAACAGCACCTCAAGGCAGCCTAAGGGAAACCTCACAGTAACCAGGCCACCGACGGAATATTCATTAAGAGGAAGATTAAGGCATCTTCATGGACTGCGGCCAGAACAAAATCATTAATAATCAAGCACTTAGTGTTCTCTACTATGAGACAGCATTCTGAGTGGGGGTTAATTGGGCTTGCTTCTTTGCTACCAGATTGAGCAGGGAGAGAAAAATAGCCATTTTTTTTCCCCAGTGAAGATTTACCCTTTGAACGCCTTGGTACTGATGAATAAAAATAGTAATAATAATACCAAAACAACATCAGCAGTAATAACCATGAGTGCTTACTTTGTCCAAGAGAGCTGTACCTCCATGTTTTATATACATTTCTCTTTAATCCTCACCAAACCCTATGAGGCAGATGTGATTATTTTCCTGATGAGGAAACTGAGACTCAAAGCTACTGGGATTTGACTTTAAAACTCAGGCTCAATTTCTTGTGACTCACTGCCTTTATTTCTCTATTCTTAGGCATAGTTTACACACTTAGGTCATATCCACCCTGCGGGTGGGTTTTTTTTGGTTTGCACAGTGTGTTAAATAAAGGGGCTTTTTCTAACCTTAAAATCCAGGTTTCCAGCTCTCTTGGAAAATCCAAATATGTTATAACATGGGGCTTATTTGCCTCATGACAGTAACTGGCAGGACGTGAGTGCTGTCCCTACAGAGGGATATGACCTCCGCTCACCGTGGTCTCCAACATTCCAGTTGCATTCAAGAACTTCTTCAAATATTTACGTGACCTATCAGATTCCGGAAGTGATTAGAGCTTGCAAATCCTCAGTGAGCATTCTCAGCTCTCCAAATATGATTTAAAAAATAGTAAGCTTTTAAAATATTAGCTACCATTTTTAAAGCATTGACAATGCCAGACAAGTGTTTTACATCCTTCCTGGCTTTTACTTACAACAGTCCTTGGAGATGGTTGCAATTATTTTTGTATCCATTTTAATAGATAAAGAAACTGAGTCTCAGAGCGGTTAAATGACTTGCCTGAGGTTCTATAGCTGGCTAGTCAATAGTATTCCTACTCTGTCTTGACTTCAGAATTCTCTGTTCTGGACCAGGACTTCGCATATGTGGCTCATGTATGAATTACCAGGGGATCTGGTAATTCATACAGAAGATTCTGATTCAACAGGCTTAAGGCAGGGGCCTAAGATTCTGCATTTCTAACAAGCTCCCAGATGATGTTGATGCTGCTGGTCCAGGGACCACACTTTGAATAACAGTGGTCTGTATAGTGTTGGGAAACTACCGCCTTCAGACCAAGTCTGACACTTCTCCTGTTTTCTATGGCTCACAAGCTAAGGGTGGTTTTTAAATTTTTGATGGGTGGGAAAAAATCAAAAGAGTAATATTTTATGACATATGAAAATTATATGGAATTCAAATTTCAGTGCCCATAAATAAAGTGTTGTTTCAACATAGTCACTGCTATTCGTTTACATATTGTCTAGTGGTTTTCCTGCTACAGCAATAGAGTCGAGTAGTCGCAACAGACTATATGGCCAACAAAGCCAAAAATATTTACTGTCTTACCCTTTAAAGAATATATTGGCCAACCCCTGGTCTCTACCACTATCTAGGAGAATATGCAAATAGATTCTCTTAGTTTTAGAAGAAAGGAATCTGAGAACCTTTTGGAATCAAGGCTCGAGGAAACAACCATTCCAACTTGGATGAGAGCAGTGCTAAAATCAAAAGCAACCAAAGAATGAGGGAACGGACAGACCAAAGCCATTTCTAAAGTGCATGGGGAGATGAGGCTTGCAAGACCAGATCAATGAGCTGCCAGTGGAGTCTAAGCTCCTTGTAATCCCTTTAACCATTCAGCTTTGCTGATAAACGTAGATTTGACTCTAGCATTAAAAGGGGGGGCTTTCAGAACAGCCTCCTGGAGTTGCACTTTCATGAGCAGATGACATGGAAAGCCCAGAGCAGTGGTAGCTTTGTGAGGTCATTTCAATTATGCAGAGCAGTTTGTCTCCAGACAATGGCTGCCTCTCCAGGCAGGATGCTTTGGCACTGTGCAGTAGCTCCAGAAGCAGCACTCACTGGGTCAGCCAAGACTGCACCTTGAAAAGCATCTTTCCTTAGTTGCCCTGCCAATTGTGTTGATTGATGACTGGGGCAGTAATTTGGGGAGATGCTGGCCTGATTTCCTTTAGTGGGTTGTGATTTGGCTAAGAAATGGGTTCCCACCAATTATTTTGCTTGGGGAGGAAAAACACTCTGTCTTAGTCATGTGATATGCCAATAAAAGGCTGGGTGGCGGGGTTGGGGAGGGGGCAGTGGTGCATGTGTGTGCACACAGATGCACTTAAGACTTATGCCTGAAATCCCCAAGGTAGGGAAAGATACTTAGCAGCTAAGAAGGTTGCTGGTCGACTCATCTTATGTCATTGGTATTTGATAATATGCCTGATAGAAGCTGAAACACTTTAATTGGGTTTTTCTCTTGAAGAAACATATCAGTTCATTCCAATGTATCTGTATTGTCTCTGATTTTAAAATAAGACATGGCTATTATAAAAGATTTAAAAGTCACATGCATGCAACATACATAATGCAGAGAAGAAAACCCTTAATTATACTTTTGAGAGCAAGGGTCAGCAAATTACAGACAATGGGATAAAATCAGCCTGCTACCTGTTTTTGTACAGCCTACTAGCTAAGAATAAGTTTCACATTTTTAAATGGTTGGAAAAAAATCGAAAGAATAACATTTTGTGGCACATAAAAATTATGCGAAATTTAAATTTTAAGTCCATAAATAAAGTTTTAATGGAACACGGCCATGCCCATTCATTTAGTATCATCTGTGGCTGCTTTTGCTATAGCAGAATTGAATCATTAAGACAGCCCTCATGGTCCACAAAACTTGTAGTTTATACTATCTGGTGCAGAAACAGCTAGAGATATATGTTGTTTATGTCTTGGTGTTTATTTCCTCAGATTTATTCAAATTATGATTTATCAGCAAGATTTTATAGAAAATATATATTCTGCATTTGGTCTTCTGTAGCTTTTTCATACTTAGAAATACTTTTTTGTCATCTTTACATTTCAGGCAAAAAGATGTAATACACTTATTAGCTTTTTGAGTCCAGTGTATGGATTTTCTATTCATGACCGTTTAGGTGGTTTTCCATTGTTCCTTATTATATACTATATGACAATAGTTTTTCTCATGCTACAACATGCCTATATGGAGCTCTTGTCAGACTGTGCTCCAAAAACATGGTGCCAACATTCACTCCAACTCTTCAAAAAATTTGAGTATATTTGTGTGTTCTTTGGCCTGAAACTTTGAAACATCTCAGCTTGTATGGCAACCTCATAATTAATCCTTGTTTAGTTGCCCCAAGTGACAATTTGTACCTGGTGAACAGTGAGACAACACAGAGCATTGATGTCAGCCATGCCAGTCATCTCTTTTTCAAAATACATTTTGTGTTTAATTCTGAAAGTGATACCCACATTCTGTTGAAAAGTTGTCATTCAACCTTACATTTCTGTTGTTTAAAGTTGGTGGGATGAGGGGAAATCTAATAAATTTGTTATTTTGTGGCCTCTTGGTTCAAGAAGCTGGAAGGTTATCCTTGAACTCTACGATTAATGAGTACCCAGAGGGAATTCCCTGTGGACAGAGGGACCATTCCCTAAAGAGAATGATTTCCAGGTCATTGAGCATTTTGAGATCAAAAGGATTCTACCTGCTTTGTGTATGGGAGTTATCTCTGGGAAGAAATATGTATTTCCAGGCAGTGTCATAAGAACTTCCAGGAAGCTTGCAAGGGCTTATGTGGGAGCATTAGAGCAAGTGATTAAAGCGACAGGCTTTGAAGACATTTTGCTGGTATCATAGTTTAGGTTCTGCCTCTTACTGATTATTCTTGGGAAAGTGACTTAATCTTTCTGAGCCTTTCTTGGTTTTCTCATCTGAATAATGGGAATATTATTAAGTTATGAGAATGTTATGAGGATTGAATGGAATAATGCATGTACCTCTCTGTGCATGGGCTTCTTATACGTTTGTGGTTGCAAGAAGGTTTAATAGAAACAAGAGATAAGAAGTAAGAAGGCCTGGTTCACAGCCCTGGAGACTGTAGATTCAATGACAGAAAACACAGACCACTTTCCCATCACGAGCCATAACCTGTCATTGTTTAACGGGAGTGATGATTCTTGTCTTAGGGACTTAGCTTAGAGGAGATAGTAGAGTCCTCTCTTATGTGGGGGTTCAGATTCTAAGGGAAAGAGACTTCCTGATGGAAAACAGATTCCTAAAGCTTATCACATACTCACTTGCTGCCATATACACTTTAGATGAAATATAGAATTGGATTCTATACCCTCGACAATCAATTGTTTGTAAAAACAATTTGCAAACTCTAACAAGAAGACAACATTTAAACTGTGCCCCTGGGATCAGTTTGTATAAAAACAGGCCTTTTTTGTGCCTTGTGCCCACCAACTGGACCATGAATATTTATATCCAAGATGAAAACCATACATCATCAAGGCAATACTTAATCTATTTACCCAAGCCTGCTTAATAAGTATGAGGTTTCGTGGCTTCCCGTGTGCTATGCTAAACACTTTCATTTACATGATCACCAGTCCTTACGCAGATGCTTCCTCTTCTAAGATATGAAAGACAAAGATGTTTATACAGTATCTGAACCCAAGATCATATTCTGGAAACTCCTGAGACTTCTCTTCTGGGCTGTACTTATTTTTTTTTGACAATATACGGGATTTAAAATTGTAATTAATTGTCAACAATTGATATTTTGTGTAAAATACCACATTTGGAGTTTTCTTTGGAATAATGAAAATTTATGACCACTTTGGGCTTATGTTCTTTCCTTCTTTTTAGCTAGAACACATATGTTCAGCTTTTCCACAGTCCCCAGCATTCCCTATTGTACACCTGGTCTGCCTCCCTCGTTTGTATTACTATAGACATTTGATTTTGAGACTACTGATGCGAGGAAACAAGTTAATGCACATGACTGGAAGGATGATATGAATGACAATAAAGTTATTGCCACTTGGCAGGGACAACCGTGCTGAGCAAGTCGTCAAAGCCACTAAATTCTTCCTATGTGGGAGGTACTCTTCAGGAGGAGATATTATTGACCTGCTGTGTGCTTGGCATCACCTCGTGTTATCCTCAGAACAATTCTCTGAGGCATGTATTTTATATTCAACTTTTTAAATATGAGGAAACTGAGACCCAAGGTGGTTAGGTAACATGCCTTAGGTCACACGAGTAATAAGTAGTGGAGTCAGGATTTGACATTAAGTCTTCAGAACTCGAGATCACAAGTTCTTTAACCAAGAGAGTGTTTAACTCTGGGATTTTGACTCTCCTGGTTTAAATATAAAACTATACCTTGGGGAAAAACAGTCTTGCATTCTCAGTGGCCTAGGAATAAGATCTAACCGTGCCTAACTATTGTCTACAATGAAAAATGTCTGAAGAAGCCTTGGGCTAGTTGGTTCATTTGAGGCTGGGGTCTTAAAGGTGAAACTCCTATAAAATCAGAGTGTATGGTGTCCAGCTTATCGGGGTATCTGAAAGGTGAGAAATTGAATCACATACAATGTGATTTCCATTAGGAGGCTACTGGCAATTTTCTAATCAGATTTGCAACAGTAAAGGAGGCTCCATTCAGCTCGTTTATGGCTTTGGTGTTACATTGAGCAATCTGGCTAGTTTGCGGAGGGCAGAGGTTGTTTTCAGAAATGTCATTTGCATGTTTCTTAGAGGAAACCTCCACAAAAGGCATCAGTCAAGGAGGGGAGTCGATAGTGAATCCCTTCATCAGCCAGCATTAAGTCAACAAGCCGAAAATAAACAACATGGTCATTTTTGGACCAGTGCTTTTTAGCTTATGTTCCCCAGGGCTTTACTGGTTTTGACACCATGTTTCAAAACAGACACAAGCACATTTGACCGTTGGAAAGCATTTAATGAGAGTGTTATTTGATTTTCACGTTTGGTAAACCACTTGGTGATGCAGAAACTGCTTTCGCGATTCTTAAAAACTGGCTTATTATGTGTACATGTAACACCCAGAGCGAGTCTTCTAAGTTTAAGTGCTAAGGAATTAGGCCTCCAGGGGACTTATTAAAAGAATGCAGGTGTTTTCTTTCTTCAACACATTATGAAATTTCTCTGATAATATAATTTCTCAAAGTCTTTTGTTCCCAATCAGGTACCCAGGCATGTTCTTGTCATTTGCATCTTTGATGACTCTGCCTTTAGAGCTTCTCCAGCAACTTAGTGACTTGTTTGGAAATCATGGCAGGCTCTTTTCATCTTTATGAAGCCAAAAATTTGGAGACAATAGATAACTGGGGACATCTCTATCATCTTAGGTCTGGAATATTCGAAGCCACAGGAAGGACACATAAATGTTTTTCTGGGTTCTGGGAGGCAGAACAATTTAATAAATGTTTCCAACCACTAGGCATCTTGGATAATTTTTGTTATTAAATTTTCAAAATTCAAGTGATAGCAGCATTTTAAGGCAGGTTTACTTCTTAATTTAAATTAGTTTTGATCAAATTGTTAGATGATAAATGTGCAGTGTAGACAGCTTGGAAAATTTGATTTGGAAAGTCAGGGTGATTTTTTTTAATAAAGCTTAAGCCCATCACCTGAAAAGGAGTAAATACTCTTAGGCTGTGATTTTCATCTAATCTGCTTCCTTTTCTTAAGAGTTTTACACAGTTGTGTTAGTTTTCCATAGTCAGTGAAACAAATGAGTATAAAGTAGGTGGCGTCAAAAAAACAGAAATTTATTCTCTTACAGTTCTGAAGACTAGAAGTCCAAAATCAAGGTGTCAGCAGGGTTATTTTCCTCTGGAGGCTGTGAGAGAGAATCCATTCCATGCCCCTGTCTTAGCTTTTGGTGGCTTCTGGTACTCCTTGGCATTCTTGGCTTGTAAATGTATTACTCCCATCTCTGTCTGTGTCATCGTTTGATATTCTCCCTGTGTGTCTGTCCCTTTCATTGCTCTTATAAAGACTTGTTATTGGATTTAGGCCCTCCCTAATCCAGAGTGATTGCATTTCAAAATCCTCAATTACATCTGCACAGCCACCCCTTTTTCCAAATAGATCACATTTAGAGGTTCCAGGTGGCTGTCTCTTTTGGGGGACCACTACTCAACCCGTTATAATCATTATAGTAATGAAGCATTTATGCTTTTATATTCTTAATCAGAAAGCCCCAACTAGGGCTTTTAAATGTATTATTTGTAAAATTACAGTGGCATGGGAGGGCTGGGCCTTGTCTTTGGGGCATCCTTGTTAGGAATACACTTTACTTGTCTTTTCTAGGCATACTTAAATGCTTGCAACAGGAAGAGATTGTACAAGCTGCTATTAGTGGATGGAATTTGCTACCCATGTTGATGAATTCAGCTGTCTGAATCAGTTGACCCCCAGGTCACCCTATGAAGCCCATCCATCTTCTTTTAGCTTTTGTTGGGCCTTGCCAGAGTGATGTATAGGAAATGAACTGGTAGTCTGTGGACAGTTATTTGCAGGAAGAGCTTTTTGCCCTGGGGCCTTTTAATTAATGTCTAGGTTATATAATTGATTCACTTTCAAAAGCAAAAAAAAAAAGTCTTCTTTGGAAAAAGAGATTCTTCATAATCCTAGAAATGGATCCTGTCTCCACAAACTCCTGCCAGAGCTAACTTGCTCTGCCCCCTCTGCTCCGTAAACACAACCAGAAGTATGACATTGATGGTACTTCCCCATTCCCTGATTTCTGTTAGATCCAGCATGAACAGATCTAGGCTTTTCAGAATAGGTTACCTGAAATAAAACGAAAGTGGAGTATGATTTTTTTTTTCATTATCATCATCATCATATTAGCTTTCATTAATCGAACATTTCTAATATGCCAGGAATATTAGATTCTAAGCATGTTTCTTGTATTCTCTTATTTAATTATTGAGGCCCTTTATGAGATAACTACCATTATACACATTGGTTTCATGAAGAAACTGAGGTGAGGCAAGTTTGAGTTATTTCCCCAAGGTCATACAGCTAGTTAGTATTGAAACCAAGTTTAGATCTTAGGACTCTGACTATAATTTGGGCTCTTAAACACTATATAATATTCCTGGCTCTGGAGGGATCTTATATATTCTAAATAGTGGTTGGGCTGTCCCTCTGCCCCCTAAAGTATCCCATTCATTAGATCTCAGTTGGCCCTTAGAATTTACATCTAGTAAATGAGATGCTGCTGATGCTCCAGAGAACTGGTCTAGGGAACAGGGTTTGGGAACTGCTGGTCAACACCGTTGTCCAGCCCTCCAGGACTTGATAGTGACATCAGGGAGATCAGATAGACATGATTTAAATGATCGTCCATTTCAGCAGTCCACAAGCTTTCTTATTACTACAAAATGATTTAGATTACTGTTAAAAGTTTGGTATTGATGCGGAAGGCTGGCAGTTTAGATTGGAAAGAGAGCCCCACTCCGCACTTAAGCTTTAGTATATTCTTGGTGGTCTCCTCTTTCCTATTACTTAAAGCAGCAATCCCCAACCTTTTTTGGCATCTGAGACTGGTGCCCCTATGAGAATCTAATGCCTGATGATCTGAGGTGGAGCTGAGGTGGTGACGCTAGCGCTGGGGAGCGGCTGCAAATACAGATGAAACTTTGCCCGCTTGCACCTCACCTCCTGCTGTGTGGCCGGTTCCTAATAGGCCACAGACCAGTATCCGTTTGTGGCCCAGGTTGGGGACCCTTGACTTAGAGGACATGAATTTAATAAAATGGTTTTAAAACTCTTTCATCGACTGGAAAGTAGTCCCAACCAAGGTCTGGTATCTGTGAAAATGACTAAAGATGATTAATGCAAGGTTCTCACTCCACCAGATAGTAAAATACATTGTAAGACCACAGAAGTGAAAACAGTATGGTACTGGAGCAGGAGTAGATACCTGTGATAGGCCAGAACACCTCAGAAACTAGACGGACATCATTATGGCACAGTGGTATTTGTGACATGTGACATGTGACATGTAAAAGCAGTGGAGGAAATATTCAATAAATGGTGCCAGGACAAGCAGCTTTCTGAAAATTTGGAATCAAAAGTGATTAATCCACAACTTTAAGCAAATTAAATTTTATTGTGGGTGAATGCTTTTACAAATTTGGAAAGTAAAAGACATAACTAAATTCAAATATTTCCCCTTTCTTTTTCTCTCCCTCACTCTCTGCCCTCTAGCCACATTGGCCACCTTACTGGTCTCCAAACTCAGCAGGCATGTTGTCACGTCATGGTACTTGCCTTTGCTGGGACCTCTCTCAGGACTGGCTTCCCCAGATGTCCACAAGGTTTGTTCTCTTAACTTCCCTCCTGGCTTCTCCTCCAGTGTCATTTCTTCAGAGCAGCGTTCGCTGATCATCCTAAAATAATACTCCAATCTCTCTTTTCCCTTCTCTTCTCTTACATTTTTTTCAGCGCACTTATCACTACCTGACAGTGTATTATATTTTTAATGGATTATCTGGATTTTGTTCTGCCCAGAATTATTACTTCAGCCTACACCAGAATTTCAACTTCACAAAGATATTTTGTTTCATGTCTCTTATGTTCAATTCCCCAACACCCAGAAAAATACCTGGCGCATAGCAAAAATCCCGACAGGATTTCCTGAATAAATGAATAAATGAACGGGTGATAAGAAACTCAGAAGTCATAAAGGAAGATGGAATTTTTTTAACATGAATAACTTAATTAAAATTGCCAAATGACAAATTGAGAAAATTATTTAGAACACATATAGACAGAGACCTACTTTTTTAAAATATGAAAAACAGCTCTAGCTAATAAGAAAAATAGAAACAGGAAACAACTCATTAGAAAATTGGGCAAAGGATCTCATCAGGCAGATGTATGAAAAGGTATCTTTTGCTTTCTTAATGATGTTGTCATTTCTAATATTTCTGTTTATTTGTGAGTCCGGTATAAATAGCTGTTAGAAAATATATTTGCGTAGAATGGTGGAGTCTGTGTTTAATGATCTATAGCATCTCTTTTCCTAGGAATTATTAAAATAGTTTGCATACTCTTTTATTTTGGGCTAAGCTTTGTTTAATTCATGAAGGTAGTTAAAAGACCTCTTAGGATTCCATTAGGATTTGGAAATGTCCATGGGTATAAACATCCATAGCAGTCGATAGTGTGATTTAAAAGATGACAGAAAAACAACAACTATAAAATTACAACATCTACAACATCAAAAATCACTTCTATATCTAGGGACGTGGGCATTTCATTTGGCCACTCATGGTTCCATTTCTGTTTTCTTGTCACAATGACTTGGGAGTGCTGCTATGGTCATTTAGTGGGCTGGGGACAGGGATGTTAAACATTCTGCAGTCTGTGAGACTGGGCCATCACACTGAAGGTAT
>NW_011888822.1:4780274-4786712 GCF_000151845.1 Pteropus vampyrus | reverse complement strand
CTGGGGAGCGGCTGCAAATACAGATGAAACTTTGCCCGCTTGCACCTCACCTCCTGCTGTGTGGCCGGTTCCTAATAGGCCACAGACCAGTATCCGTTTGTGGCCCAGGTTGGGGACCCTTGACTTAGAGGACATGAATTTAATAAAATGGTTTTAAAACTCTTTCATCGACTGGAAAGTAGTCCCAACCAAGGTCTGGTATCTGTGAAAATGACTAAAGATGATTAATGCAAGGTTCTCACTCCACCAGATAGTAAAATACATTGTAAGACCACAGAAGTGAAAACAGTATGGTACTGGAGCAGGAGTAGATACCTGTGATAGGCCAGAACACCTCAGAAACTAGACGGACATCATTATGGCACAGTGGTATTTGTGACATGTGACATGTGACATGTAAAAGCAGTGGAGGAAATATTCAATAAATGGTGCCAGGACAAGCAGCTTTCTGAAAATTTGGAATCAAAAGTGATTAATCCACAACTTTAAGCAAATTAAATTTTATTGTGGGTGAATGCTTTTACAAATTTGGAAAGTAAAAGACATAACTAAATTCAAATATTTCCCCTTTCTTTTTCTCTCCCTCACTCTCTGCCCTCTAGCCACATTGGCCACCTTACTGGTCTCCAAACTCAGCAGGCATGTTGTCACGTCATGGTACTTGCCTTTGCTGGGACCTCTCTCAGGACTGGCTTCCCCAGATGTCCACAAGGTTTGTTCTCTTAACTTCCCTCCTGGCTTCTCCTCCAGTGTCATTTCTTCAGAGCAGCGTTCGCTGATCATCCTAAAATAATACTCCAATCTCTCTTTTCCCTTCTCTTCTCTTACATTTTTTTCAGCGCACTTATCACTACCTGACAGTGTATTATATTTTTAATGGATTATCTGGATTTTGTTCTGCCCAGAATTATTACTTCAGCCTACACCAGAATTTCAACTTCACAAAGATATTTTGTTTCATGTCTCTTATGTTCAATTCCCCAACACCCAGAAAAATACCTGGCGCATAGCAAAAATCCCGACAGGATTTCCTGAATAAATGAATAAATGAACGGGTGATAAGAAACTCAGAAGTCATAAAGGAAGATGGAATTTTTTTAACATGAATAACTTAATTAAAATTGCCAAATGACAAATTGAGAAAATTATTTAGAACACATATAGACAGAGACCTACTTTTTTAAAATATGAAAAACAGCTCTAGCTAATAAGAAAAATAGAAACAGGAAACAACTCATTAGAAAATTGGGCAAAGGATCTCATCAGGCAGATGTATGAAAAGGTATCTTTTGCTTTCTTAATGATGTTGTCATTTCTAATATTTCTGTTTATTTGTGAGTCCGGTATAAATAGCTGTTAGAAAATATATTTGCGTAGAATGGTGGAGTCTGTGTTTAATGATCTATAGCATCTCTTTTCCTAGGAATTATTAAAATAGTTTGCATACTCTTTTATTTTGGGCTAAGCTTTGTTTAATTCATGAAGGTAGTTAAAAGACCTCTTAGGATTCCATTAGGATTTGGAAATGTCCATGGGTATAAACATCCATAGCAGTCGATAGTGTGATTTAAAAGATGACAGAAAAACAACAACTATAAAATTACAACATCTACAACATCAAAAATCACTTCTATATCTAGGGATGTGGGCATTTCATTTGGCCACTCATGGTTCCATTTCTGTTTTCTTGTCACAATGACTTGGGAGTGCTGCTATGGTCATTTAGTGGGCTGGGGACAGGGATGTTAAACATTCTGCAGTCTGTGAGACTGGGCCATCACACTGAAGGTATTCCTGTCCCAAATGCCAAGGGTATTCTCACCCACTGGGAAGCTAGGAAAGGTGTTGCAAGCAGCAAATGCCTTTGAGAGGTGCATAGTACACTTCTAATGTTAGGAAACTTGCTTCTCTGGACCTCAGTCTCCCTCATCTGTAGATTGGGGGAGATGGGTGCTAGAATCGGGAAGGGCCCCATCGTCGTTAACACAATGTGGTAGCATTACTAGGACTTTCCTGCTGAAGTAGCCAACTGAGGAGATTTTGGCAAGAAGAAATTTAAGAGAACAGAAGTTCTTCTCTCAATCTCCTTGCTGGATAAACTCCAAATCTCCATTTCTTTTATAAAACATCCAGTTAGTAGGCTCCTCTTCAGGATGCTCTCAATCTTCTGATCCCTCTAGCTGTGTTGTAGAGTTGTATATTTCCCTAGAGTGAGTTTGTTTGTTTCTAAGCTTGTTTATACCCATATGCACGCTACTGTAATTATATAAGTTATCTTCAGAAACCCATGAAATATAATGCAAAAAGAAAGTTGTTATTTCTATGAAACTAAGCTGAATGCTTGAAAATGCCCATAATGAATACTAAAAGCAAGTAAGTTGAGTTAGTTTCTGGGCAAAACAGTTATAAATGATTGAGAATGAGGTAGAAATTATAAAAGGACCTAGATTTTTTTTGACACATCTTTAAGTTCTGACAGTGCTCTAAAAAAAAAAAAAAGAAAAACTAAACTGGAAATTGAAGAAGATGCTTCTAGGTGTTTTATTTGTGAAATATAAGGTACTGTGACCTGGAAACCCATATGCAAAATCCCCTCTCCCACTATAGATGAATGTATGATTATATATTTCAAGAAAAAAATTAAGATATGCCTGTATCATTATTTCATGATTTCTTAATGTGATAGACACTGCTGGTTGTCCCTATTTCTATTGTATACTTCTTCCTTAGAAGTATTACCTTCAAAGTATTGTCTGACACATAGCATGATAATTAAGACATTATTTACCAGCCCTCCTTGCTCCTAGGGTTTGCTATTTGACTAAGTTCTAGTCAAAGGCATATAATTAAAAATAGTAAGTAGAATTTCTGAGAAGTGCTTTTCAAGGGAAAGCATGCATCTTTGTTTCCCTTCTTCCAGCTCACTGCAATGTGGATGTGGTACTTGGACCTCAAGCAGCTAAATCGGACCACGCGGTAGAAACCTTGTGTTGAGGAAAACAGAGCAAGACAGGCAGTGCCTGGGTCCCTGGTGACCATAGAGATACCACTGTAGCCTTGGACTGCATAACTCCAGACGGTATTTACATGAGAGAGAGATTAATTTCTATCTCATTTAGGTCACTATTATTTTGAATTTTCAGTCATTCACAGCCAACTTTTATCCCAACTGGACTACAGATGTTGATTGTATTGGGTAAGAGAAGCTCTATTTTACTGGCTACTGCCCAAGGGTCAATAATTAATTTTGACTATTTCAACAGACTTACTTGTATGGTCTTTTCTAGCAGTAGGATACGCACTGTGTTCTCAGTGGCTGAAAATCCAAAATTTTTCTTTTACTTTCAGGAGTTCTTGCTAAGTGTGCTCTTCCAGAATATACTGTTCTGAGGCAGGGGTGACTCTATCTGAAACCTTGACTTTTCATAAGTTATTAGAGTAAATTGAATTATATGTGGTAATTATAGATATTAAAGAGAGTACATTTTTCCTATTGTTCAACTTCTCTTGAATCTGCATCCTTATCTATCGAGGAATAACCTGGAACGTTTTAGGAATGTCATCATGCAGCACTGATTTCATCCTTTGAAAAAGTGCATATGCTGTTTTGGAATGCATTTAGAACTGCTCGTTTAGGATTAAAGGCTATAGAATGAAGGAATACGATTAATCCCTTTGATAGCCCCTATCATTTTGCCAGCAGACTAAGTAGAGAGATTGGGTTCACATTACATACGGGGAGAAGTATGCCATAGTGCTACTGTATGTGAGTGTGGGCAAAGAGTGAAACCTTATCGCCTTTGTGTGAACAGAAAATGGCATGTGCCTTTTTAACCTCTTAATTAAATAATCACCATCCAAAAACTTCCCTTGCTAGAAAGTCTGCCTTGGTGGTGGTATCCCAGGATAGTTTTGTGTGAAAATTTTTAAGCTGGAATTACCTTTTTGATGGTTATTCCTGAACAGCTTTTTCAAATTATCTGAGAAGAATGTTAAATTGACAATAATAAATGTCTGAGAAAAAATCGGATGACGTTTTGGGGTCAAGTTTTTATAAGCAAGAGGGACACAGTATGGAACTGATTTATAAAAAGCTTAGGGGAAATTTATTCATTCAAGAATATTGTGTGCCTACCATGGCCTCATATGCCTTGACCTACAGTAAAAATGATATAAATGTATATATTTTAATTAGCTTGATATGCTTCTTTGATACATATATATACATATAGGTATGCATGCATGTTATATATATGTTGGTATGAATGTGTATGTGTGCATGCATGTATATATATGTACATATGTTTTTGTTTTTTTCACACAAATGCTGGCATACACAGGTACTTCCTTTTTGTCACTTAATAGGTCTTGGCGTGCTTTTAATATCAGCATATATAAATACTTTTTAAAAAAGACCATGTAATATTCTATTATATAGCTGTACCATAATATATTTTACCAGTTTTCCTCTTATCATTTAGGATGTTTAAAATTTCTGGTTATTGCAAATGGTGCTTCTTATGTGCAGATCATCATTGCCTTTATGTGTGAAAATATCTAGGATAAATTCCTAGAAGTAGATTCAAAAGGTATATACATTTTAATTAGGTGAATTTTACTAAATGGAAAAAATAATTGGTTTCCAAAGATGTATACATATAGATCTATTAATGTGTATGAGTGTAGAAGACTAATTTTAAATGGCTAAGCATTTAACTTCAACAAACTTTTTGGAATGCCATTTTAATGTATTTTCCATTGTGGTAGAATATACATAACTGGAATGCCATTTTTAATCATTGCTTTGATTTGCCAACCTCACATGTTTGCAAAACCACTAAATTGGATTTAACCTCCTGGTACTAAGATATTAAATAATTTTATCCTGATAGTCTCCATGGGAATAAGACAAACCATTCTTACTGTACATAGAGACTGACGTGCTGTCAACATTCAGCTGCTGATATTACACATAGTACTGAATTCTGGTGTGTCAAAATGTGTGTTTGCGTTCTGACACAAGGAAGGGTGGAAAGAGGCAGAGAGCTGGATATTAACAATCTTGGCACTGGTCTGCCCTGCTGCTATTATTTTCATCTCATCTCTGGGTCTTGATTTATACTTTTGTAAAAATCATGGGGTTAAGTAAATTAGGGAATACACTCTCCAGAAATGTTTTTGTTTTTGTTTTTGTTTTTCAAATTAAATCTTGAACCCAGTTTGAAAATCACAGGTTAACTGTGCCTGGAAATATTTTCTTCTCTCCATCTCCCCCATGTCATTGTTTTACTCCAAACCACTATTATTTCTTTCATCAACAGTTGTCCTTATCTCCTAGTAGATCTTCCTACTTCCACCTTTTCACCCCTCTAATCCATTTTCCAAACAGCACTCGGATACAAAGAAGTAGTTCTTATGGAATATTGAGCAGATTGATAAAATATGTATAAGGCATAAACAGTAGTGATGCAATGGACACCTGTGAGCCTACCACCTGGCTTTATGAAAAAGAACCTTGTTATTTCTAATTCTGTCCTCTTTCCTCTTCAGAATTAGGTGTTTATCACGCCTTTGCTTTGCTTACTAGTTTTCTACAAGCGTGTCCCCTAGTGGTATTTTGTTTGCTTCTGCAGTTGTTTTTTGGGGGTACATGTACAAGACCTTCTCTGAAGCATGGATCCAGGAGTGGCCTTGCCAGGTCGTGGGGAGTATACCTAGAACTTTACTAGTTTAGCGTAGTGTATGTTGTTTTCCAAACAGGTTCGTGTCAGTTTGTTCTCTTGTCAGCAGGTAGGTTCCGCTTGTTCTCATCGTTGCTCATGCTTGGTTATGTCACATCTCTCCTTAGTTTTTCGTACATGTGGCTTCCTCTGCCTGGAATGTCTTTTCCCATCTATCCCAGCACTGGCTGTTTCTCCTCTCATCCTCCAGCTCTCTGTTTACATGCCACCTTCTCAGAACACTTTTCCCTTGTCCCAAGACTGTAAGCTCCGCAAGGGCAAGGCCCATGTCTGTCGTTTCATCGTTGTATTCCTCAGGACCTAACATTGTGTCTGGCTCATCGTTGGTGCTCTGAAAATAGACGATGAAATGAGTAAGTGGCTGAGTGAGTCAAGTCCTTTTCGGTCTAAAGTCCCCTAGTCCAGTGAAATGAAATCAGGGTATGAGAAAGTTAAAGGGAGCCACTCATTGTTTGCCTCTGGCTTCAAGGCCATTTCATGAAGGAGACGACATCAGAAGACCTTCTTTGAAGGAGTGTAGATGCAAAGCTTCTCTAAGTGGAGCAGAACATTTCTAACACCAACACTAAAATGATGTCTTTTTGGAATAAATGAATACATAGAGCATAAATAAGTGGAAGTTGTAAATATGTTTGCCTTCAAAGAAAGGTGAGTGGAGGTGCTCTTCCCCAAGAGAATTAACCTATGTTCCAGCCAG
>NW_011888822.1:4776493-4780224 GCF_000151845.1 Pteropus vampyrus | reverse complement strand
GTGTCTGGCTCATCGTTGGTGCTCTGAAAATAGACGATGAAATGAGTAAGTGGCTGAGTGAGTCAAGTCCTTTTCGGTCTAAAGTCCCCTAGTCCAGTGAAATGAAATCAGGGTATGAGAAAGTTAAAGGGAGCCACTCATTGTTTGCCTCTGGCTTCAAGGCCATTTCATGAAGGAGACGACATCAGAAGACCTTCTTTGAAGGAGTGTAGATGCAAAGCTTCTCTAAGTGGAGCAGAACATTTCTAACACCAACACTAAAATGATGTCTTTTTGGAATAAATGAATACATAGAGCATAAATAAGTGGAAGTTGTAAATATGTTTGCCTTCAAAGAAAGGTGAGTGGAGGTGCTCTTCCCCAAGAGAATTAACCTATGTTCCAGCCAGCATTATGCGGACAAAAAATAAATAAATAAAGTGATTTCAGAAAGAGAGGCCTTGGGACGTTTTACTCGAGAGCCCTGATTCCCAGTGGGGACATCCAGGTTTGCTTGTGGATGTTTTTGTTTGTTTGTTTGTTTGTTTTCTGCTTGCACTCCGTGGGGATTGAATTTGTTTAGTCCTTAGTTACGGTAGCACATTGCTTCTGAGCTAAGCATGTTCGAGCTGAGCAGTGCAGCTGCAGGCCTTGACCGACTGGGTAGGGTTGGCATGCCGTTGTTGGAAATTAAGGCAAGTTGGTCCCCAGACTGCTATCCATAAAGAATGAAATCTGTTACATGGATTCACTGACAGCCAACAAAGCACTTTCTCATACATAATCTTATCAAATTGAAATGGGAGGGAATGAATAGGCGCCCAGTGTTCCTGTGAAACCCCAGCGGCAGGAACACCACATGGTGGGTTGATAATAGGCTCAGGCTGGAAGTTTGCTTATTGACTAGCTCTGTAAATGTGAGCATGTCACTTAGCTTTTCTATGACTTTGTTTCTTCATCTGTATAATGGGAATAACACGTTTCCAGTGAGGAAAAATGAGATTATGAAGGATAAACATCTGGCATAGTGTCTGGCACATGGAAAGATCTTGAATTTTTTTCTTCTAAAGAATTGTTATCCTTATTTTATACACAAGGGAATGAGGGATACACAAGGAGATTGACTTACTAGAGTATAGAATTGAAACCGGGCCCGTATCCCAGATCTGGGGACTTTGTGCCACTGTTCTTTGGACCCTCTACTCTCTCAGAATAGCTCAGAAATCTCAAGCCTCTCTTAATTAAACCTTTCTATAAAGGGGCTACTCTTATTTTAAAAAGGTTTTACAAGTCTTTCTTTTTTGTTCCAGTACTTTTTGAGTCACTTATGATTTAAAATGAGAGGATTAAGACAGAGCAACTGGCAGCAGCCTGTAGGTACAAAGGACTTGGAAGATTGTTAAAAAGGAAGCAGGAAATGAGAAGGAGGGATTGCTGCCAGAACATCACCCCCCAGAATGCCAGCCTGTTGGGAAAAGAGGCTTGGAGGGGCTCTCTGTGGTCCTTGTTTCCATGTTGACGTGTAAGACCTTTTCTAAGCTAAGAGGAAGTGCCTTTTTTGTGAAAAGTCAGCTTAGTGTGAAAAGGATGGGTAGGCTGACTTGTGATAATTAGTGACCCAGTGAAGCAGAAATATCCCCTCTGATGCTGCTTGCTCCCCACCAGCCCTGACCTATTCCTGACATCCTTCTAGAACAGTGTTTCTTAACCCAGCGGCCTGTGGATCAACTTAAGAGCACTCTGAACTTGGATGGGGAAAATCATATGTCTTTGTTTCTATTAACCCGTATTTGAACTTTAACATTTCCCTCAATTATGAATGGAGGTGACAAACCACAGTAATTGCATTAACAATACCTGTGGCTTTGTCACCAATCAAAATCCCAGATGTTTTTATATCACATGAAAGTCATGGAAAGTCATCTTGAAATATTGTTTACTTAGAGAAATTATGCTGCTTAGAAATTATAGTAGTTACTAGACTTGCTGCTGGATCTATGTGTATGTTCATAAATATATTATTACCTTATATACTAAGTTATATGTTATAACAAATGTAAAACATTTTTAACATATGTAGTTTACATTTATTACTATATAATATATATAACATGTCATATAACATATACTATACACTGAGTTATATGATACATACTGTATATACTTACATATAAGGATATAAATTGCTATATCAAATTTAAAAATTTTAATAGCTATATTTTAATGTAACTAAATTCCTTTATAATCTGGTATGTTTTATTTATTCATTTTACTTTGGGGAGGGGTTCATGGGCTTCACCATGTGCCCAAAAGTTGTGTAAGTCACAGAAGAGGTAAAAAATTGCTGACACTTTTTCTGGGGGGAGGAGAGAGGAGATGGAGGAGGAAGAGGTGCTACCACATGTATTTTTGTTGTCTCTCTTTAGATCTGTGAACACAGTAGAACTGATAGTTTGGGGCAAGTTTGGCTTTTCTTAACTACACCATTTAGTCTATTTTTAAATCAAACATCACTTTTCACAAAGAGATGGATTTTGCTGTTCAGAGACTTATCCCCCTGACTGAAGTGTTTTGTGAAGCAATTTTTTCTCTGATTCTCTTAGAATGGTGTCAAAAGGAGGATCTCCAGAAGCAAGTTGAGCTTAGTGTGTTTCTGCCGTCCCTCCTGTTCAATGACAAGCACATTGCACATACATGAGCGTGCCCTTTTGCTTCCGTCTCTCTTCCCTTCGCTGCATGAGGAACACTTTCTCCAACCCCCCGTACCCTCCCCCCCACCCCCACACACTCCAATCAGTGTTTGGAGAGGAGAGAAGGCTAAACCAGAACATATCCAGGCCCCACCGAGAACACTTTAGGCAACTGCTGGGTGTCGTGATCCGTTCACTTGGAAAGGGACCGGGCCTGATAGCTCCCTCTTCTTCTGGGCGGTGCTGTTTAGGACAGAGCTTCCCAAAGCCAGCCATTTATGTGCCGCCTTGTGCAATATCTAGGTACCTTCCCTCTTGCTGAGATGCAGTTTTGTGTAGTGGCTCTGCTTAAGCGGCCGGAGTTCCTGTCTCAGTTCCATCTTGGCAGCTGTATGTCTTTGGGCAAGTTATTTAACCTCTCTAAGCCTCAGTGTCAGTTTCTTCATCTGTAAAATGGAGATCAGAAGAGTACTTACCTTACAGGTTTGCTAAGAGCATTAATGCATGTAAGTAAATTAACACGTGAAGTGCTAAGAGCACAGTAAGAGCTGGCTATCAAAATTAGTGATTGTTGACTTAATTTTTTTTTTAAATTGACTTTTAAAAATCAAAATGAATTTAATTTAGAAAGCAAACTAGTAGATAATAGGAGGGAGGAAAAGACAAGAGTAAAACTGGAAGAAGCAGGATTTCAGAAAGAAAGGGCTGAACTCCAAAGACAGGGAGTAGAAATTCCTGAGCCAGGGAAAAATGGGATGGTGAGTCTGGTGCCTCATTGCAAGTGAGGTGGTGGGAACAGGACCAGGGCTATTAGGACCTTGGTCTGTGGGGATCCAGATCTGGGGCCAGGGCAGGTCAGGTTGGGTTAGGGATGAAAGAGGAAAGGAGTAGAAGCTGGGTGACAGAAAGGCTGTGACAAGGAGAGGCAAGATGGAGGCTGAAGGGAACGGGAGGCTGCAGAGAGGCATAGGGCTGGGGCTAAGATAAAGAGGTAGAGGGGCAGTGGTTAAGGCCTGGAATCTGGATTGAGGTATAGGTATCCAAAGGTATATATAATGAAGT
>NW_011888822.1:4771201-4773568 GCF_000151845.1 Pteropus vampyrus | reverse complement strand
GTGAGATTTATGGAGTTGCTTAAGGATTAAATGAGATAATACATTAATAAGCTTAGAAAAGTGCCTGGTGCATATTAAATTAAATTGCTCCATAAATGCTAATTACCACACCTGACAAATACAGCTATTTAATAAATGTTAACTGTTGTTAAGCTTCTGGCCTCAGAACTCTTTGTCCAATCTCATTATTGAGTTTACGTCTTTAATGTTGTGTGGTAATGGCTACTCCTTGGAGCTAAAACATCTAGTTACACAGGGAAAGCTTATTGATGATGATGCCTAATAGAAACAGAACCTTTTCTTATCCATTGACTTTCTCTACACAATTAGTTCACTTTCGATTTTTGTTTTCTGCCACAGGTACAGAGTCTGTGAAAAGAAGCCTACATATTTTGTTTCTTAAGTATTATGAATTTTTCTTTCTTGGCCTGGTGTTCACACCTGTCCTAGCTATTTAAAATTAAAGGGAAAAAATGGTATTTGAGAAAGTCGTTTTAACATCGTCCACTTGAAAAGGAAAAACTCACCGTAAGACATCTGATTTAGAATATTATGAAAGATTACCTCTAAAAAACTATGTGTTCATCCCTCACATTTAAAACCATCTTACTTTTACTTTAACTGAAATAACAGTGATTTTTAAATTAGATTTTTAAAACTCCCTAAGTTCCCAGACCAAAACGGAAAAGGTCAAGACAGTTTCTGAGGAAAAAGAGATCTAATTTTATTTTTCTCATTTTATAAATCATATTTTCTCTTTTTTTTTCCTCAATAGCTGACAATCTAAAAATAATCTTGCATTAGTTTGTAAGCTTCCTCAGTCTGGCCTAGGATAGATTTTTTTTTTTTTTTTTTGAGATATTATCACTGCATTTGGTTTCCAGTGATAATCTACATGGACTTAGAATTCCCCTAGCAAAATCTTGTGAGGTTGGCCAGGGCAGATGTTTAACATTTCAGCAACTTATCTCCTTGTTTGTTTAGTATTTCTTAGCCTTTGAAGCTTTCCACAAATGTCATGAAGTTATCACAGAGGAAACCAGCTAAGATAAATTGATGTTATTCCTAAATGCAAATCTAGTGCCAGAAGCTGGCTGGTACTTCAGAAAGGTGATGGTGGGAGCAATATTGCCTGCATTGTGGAAAGCCCCTCCTCATTGCCTAACTGCATTGTTAGAGGTTCTCCTGATGGCTAACCCTATTGGACCTTTGATAAGGCTTTTGAATTTTTATTTTGTCTTGGTAGGGTGGAGTAGGAATTAGGAAACAAACAAACAACAACAACAACAAACCCATATCTCCAAACTACAGAATTTACCAGAATGCTTCTTGGGGTGGGAGGGGGATCAGGAATTACCTCTGAAATACTCCCCTAACACATGCGCACACCTCATCGCCACTCTGAATAATCTGTAGAATTCAGAATACCAAAATATATCAGACTCGATGGACTGGATAATTGTTTTAATTACCTTTGCTGTGACCATAAAGGCTGATCCTGACAGTTGTGAAACATGGTTGTTGTATTGCTCTTTATTGAAAGTCGTACCTGAGACACCATGTGAGCTCTAGAAAATAATGATACTGGAGCTCTTGGTGGAAGGTAAAGCATTAAAAGGCCTTTGTGAGAATCTGCCCTTTCCCCTGACCCCTGGCCCCCTCTTGGAGCCTGGAGGAGGTTAAGTCACTCGTCTGGTGTCACACAGCTAGTGATACTCTTCTCAGTTCTCTGCTTCTTTTTTGGCTCTCTGTATCTAACCTATATTCTACCTTCTTAAAAGTCCCTTACCTTCTGGTACCTAGTTTTTTTATACTAGTTCATTTTTTTGAATTAAATTAAAGTCCTCCTTATTTAAAGGAATAGTGCTACTTACCTTTTTAAAAGTTATCTAGGATTTACATTTCCTAAGAGAATTTACATTTAACAGGCTCATTTTGTATAAGAAATGGTAGCTCCAAAGAAATGCATTTTCGAGAGTAGAATTTTCACCTGCTGCATGGAAGTGGGAAGAACTCGGGGGATGTAAGTCGAGGAGTTCCAATGAAGAGAAAGCTGGCCCTATTGGAAAGATTGTAGCAGACGAATTCCTATTGGACCAACTCATCCTTGTGGGAAAGACAGAGTGAAAGAGAAGGAAATAATTTTGATAAGTGTGGAAAGTTTGCCTGTCGTTCTACGCGTGGTGCTTAGCTCCAGCAGGACAGGGAGGCCATGAATCTCCTGGTTCTTGTTGGTTTCGGTTCCTAAGTGCCTCTGGTGGTGTGGGCTTCTTGCCATGTGAGTCGGGTGCTAGTGATTAAAGATATATATTTCTAATGCATTATGGCCTTTTGGAGCAAGTTGGTAACTTTCTCTAGTGCTCAACT
>NW_011888822.1:4760943-4771151 GCF_000151845.1 Pteropus vampyrus | reverse complement strand
TTTTTTTTTTTTTTGAGATATTATCACTGCATTTGGTTTCCAGTGATAATCTACATGGACTTAGAATTCCCCTAGCAAAATCTTGTGAGGTTGGCCAGGGCAGATGTTTAACATTTCAGCAACTTATCTCCTTGTTTGTTTAGTATTTCTTAGCCTTTGAAGCTTTCCACAAATGTCATGAAGTTATCACAGAGGAAACCAGCTAAGATAAATTGATGTTATTCCTAAATGCAAATCTAGTGCCAGAAGCTGGCTGGTACTTCAGAAAGGTGATGGTGGGAGCAATATTGCCTGCATTGTGGAAAGCCCCTCTTCATTGCCTAACTGCATTGTTAGAGGTTCTCCTGATGGCTAACCCTATTGGACCTTTGATAAGGCTTTTGAATTTTTATTTTGTCTTGGTAGGGTGGAGTAGGAATTAGGAAACAAACAAACAACAACAACAACAAACCCATATCTCCAAACTACAGAATTTACCAGAATGCTTCTTGGGGTGGGAGGGGGATCAGGAATTACCTCTGAAATACTCCCCTAACACATGCGCACACCTCATCGCCACTCTGAATAATCTGTAGAATTCAGAATACCAAAATATATCAGACTCGATGGACTGGATAATTGTTTTAATTACCTTTGCTGTGACCATAAAGGCTGATCCTGACAGTTGTGAAACATGGTTGTTGTATTGCTCTTTATTGAAAGTCGTACCTGAGACACCATGTGAGCTCTAGAAAATAATGATACTGGAGCTCTTGGTGGAAGGTAAAGCATTAAAAGGCCTTTGTGAGAATCTGCCCTTTCCCCTGACCCCTGGCCCCCTCTTGGAGCCTGGAGGAGGTTAAGTCACTCGTCTGGTGTCACACAGCTAGTGATACTCTTCTCAGTTCTCTGCTTCTTTTTTGGCTCTCTGTATCTAACCTATATTCTACCTTCTTAAAAGTCCCTTACCTTCTGGTACCTAGTTTTTTTATACTAGTTCATTTTTTTGAATTAAATTAAAGTCCTCCTTATTTAAAGGAATAGTGCTACTTACCTTTTTAAAAGTTATCTAGGATTTACATTTCCTAAGAGAATTTACATTTAACAGGCTCATTTTGTATAAGAAATGGTAGCTCCAAAGAAATGCATTTTCGAGAGTAGAATTTTCACCTGCTGCATGGAAGTGGGAAGAACTCGGGGGATGTAAGTCGAGGAGTTCCAATGAAGAGAAAGCTGGCCCTATTGGAAAGATTGTAGCAGACGAATTCCTATTGGACCAACTCATCCTTGTGGGAAAGACAGAGTGAAAGAGAAGGAAATAATTTTGATAAGTGTGGAAAGTTTGCCTGTCGTTCTACGCGTGGTGCTTAGCTCCAGCAGGACAGGGAGGCCATGAATCTCCTGGTTCTTGTTGGTTTCGGTTCCTAAGTGCCTCTGGTGGTATGGGCTTCTTGCCATGTGAGTCGGGTGCTAGTGATTAAAGATATATATTTCTAATGCATTATGGCCTTTTGGAGCAAGTTGGTAACTTTCTCTAGTGCTCAACTAAAGCAGCAGTGTCTGTTTCAACACCAGAGAAAAACTGGCTTTGATAGACCAGGAAAGATGGTTATCATTCTCCAAGATGGCATCTGTCTCAGATCTGTTGAGAAAACCTCTACATCAGGGTTTCTCAGCCTGAACACTATTGACATTTTGGACTGGATAATTCTCTTTTATGGAGTGCTGTCTTCTGCATTATAAGATATTTAGCAGCATCCCCGATGTCTACCCATTAGATTCTAGTTGTGATAACCAAAATATCTTTGGACATTGCCACACGTTCCCGGGTGGAGGTGGGGTCGTGGGTGTCAAATCATCCCTGGTTGAGAACCACTGCTCTGACCTGACCTTGTTTACTGACTTCAAAACCTAAGCCCTGCCTAATATGTAACACTAGTCCATTTTTTTCCTCTAGGATTATTGAGATACAATTGATATATAACATTCCTAGTCCATATTTATGAAACTCCTGTAAAACTGCCATGAATGAGGTATTTGGAGCTTAGAGAAATACTATGCCTTGACATTGGGTAGAGATAGTTAGAATCTACCTGTAATATCCCATTAAATCACTTGTGCATTAAATATTGTGCCAGGTATGTTCAAGGCACTGAGCTAAGGCCTGTGTACAGTAGGGCAAAGCATAGATATAGTTTGTGTCCTCGTGAAGTCTCTACTCTACCTCTTTGTGCTCATGAAGCATGAAATGTCAAATTATAGGTTTTATTAAGTTGCAGCAGGTGCTCCAAGGGAAGGACAGGATGGACCAACCAAGCTGAGGTGATGAGAGAATGTTTAATCATTTACTCTGAAAGATAACCGGGTGAGAGGGGCATGAGGGGAGAAGAGTATCCTGGGCAGAGGGAACAGCATGTGGAAGGGCCCTGAGGCAGGAAGAAACGTAACACATTTGATGAACTGAAAACCAGGACAGCTGATAAACAGAAAATAAGGCAGAGAGAGAGAGAGAGAGAGAGAGAGAGAGAGAGAGAGACAGAGACAGAGACAGAGAGACAGAGAGACAGAGAATGAGAGAGAGAATGAGAGACAGAGAGAGAGAGAGAGAATGAGAGAGAGAGGGAGGGAGAGAGAGAGAATGAGAGAGAGAGAGGGAGAGAGAAGAGATACAGAGAGAGAGAGGGAGAGAGAAGAGATATAGAAGCGATATAAAGTGGGAGAAGAATGCCTGGTCTAGATTGTCATGGAGGTTTAGGATTTTATCTTAGGAATAGTGGGAAGCCAGTGAATAATTTTACATGGGGGAGTGATAAGATTCACTTTTTGCTTTAAAAGATCCGTTTGTATCTCTCTAGGTCTAGAAAGCACCGATTTCCTCCAGACCATGAGGGATTGATGTTGCCTCTTGCTGGGCGACTCTGATGGAGTCTTTTGAGGTTACCACTACCACTGGTGTCTGTACCCATCCTCTAACCATCCCAATTTGGAACCTTTTAAAACTTTAAATAAAAGAACCTGTTCATGTTCTCCCTTTGTTCTCCTTCTTTAAACTGTGATTGAAGCCAGGCTCAGATATCTGAAAACCTCAGAGAAGAAAATTATTTCCATAGCAGCTGTAACCATGGGAAACCTTCAGAATTGCTCCCATTTCTATATTCCACTCTTCTCTATTGGTTGGCTAGAAATAAGGGCTTGCGTTTCAGTGTTCTTTTTGTCAAAATCCATGTAGATGAGAGTCTTGCTTTCACTTTCACGTACGTTTTATCATAGCTTGAGAATCAAAGGATTGCTTATTTGGGGTGAGAAGAAGAAGTTGAAGCTGCTAGGATACCTTCATTTGTTTGTAAGCTAGAGAAAATCAAGAGCAGTGTTGATTCAGAAGACGAGATATTAGGTTTTTCCTGTTGCTTGTTTCCTCCCAGGTAGCATGATAGAACCAAGTTCATCTTCTTTGAGAGGTACCAGGAGCATTTTTTTCTTTTGAGACACCTGAAAGTGGTTTTCATCAGTTGCCCTTCCATTTTGCTCTCACAGGCTCTTGGTAATGAGCCATCTCTTTGTCACTTCAGAGAGATGCATGAAATTCTTCCAGAAACAAATCATTCCCCATGTAGAGTTTCTGTCATAAAAATCAGGACTTTTTCGGGGGCCTGGGGAGAAGTGGTGTTGCATCTCTGGTCCAGTTCCTCTTTTTGGGATGGGCACAGGGCAAAAATGAGCTGGTCAGTGTTTCTCTTGATGAATAGATTTTAATGAAATGAAGGCATGACAATGAATCAGAAATTACTGTGGCAAAAGTTAATAAGGAGACTGGAATACATGAGTAGTGTTTGCTTTTGGAATTTGGCCAGGCCACTGGGAGAGGCTCAGGAAGAAAGTCGAAAGAGGAAATATGAACTTCAGGCAAGTCCGCTATATGCATTCTCATTTACAAAATGTTTGAAAATCATGTTGAGAAATGCATAAGTTAAACCAGCTGGCAGCAACTTTTATGTTCATAGCTTTCCTGGGTCACCACAGATAACAGGATAACTTCTCTAAGACCTCTGCATGTATGATGGAAAACTGAGGGGATTTCCTTTGTGCAACATCCTTATCCTGACAGGGCAGCATCCTTTTACCTCCGGAACTCACTGTATGAAAAGAAATAACAACTATTGTTGGGCTGGACTTATCATCTGTTGTTGTACTTTGAGGTTTATGTTTTCAGACAAGGCACTCAGGACCTGGCAATCAGTTAGTCAGAATCATAATACAGGAATTTAAGAGATTTACCCTGATTCAAGAGCTTGGCCTGGCCTTTTGGAGTTTTCCCATTCACATTCATGTGCCTGATTAAAGTATGCTTGTAAAAATTAAATAAGATGACCTCTGCAGCTTACCTCGCATATGCTCCATAAATGTCAGTCTCTGTCTCTTGTTAAACTCTCAGGAGGGCAATCTTAAGAGAAGACGATTGAGTCTATTAAACCGAACCGTGTTGGGGGAATATGTGGAAACACCATCCACAGCTTCGGTTTTCCATGAACTGTGTGGTGTATAATCACATTGAGAGGCCTGGAAATGTCCTTGAGTATCTCTTTTGCTTGAAGTCGAGACTGGCTAGCCTGAAAGCAGGCCTCTTGAACAGTCTCCAGAGTGAGGCACTGGACAGCTTGCCTTACTAGTGTGCTTTGGCCTCTTTGAGGTCAGCAAGATTGGTCAGTCACCACCAAATATGCTGGTACCCATGCTTAAAAACCTCACTTTACCAAAACCTGCCTATTAATGTGTTCTTCCTATTAAGAAATCATTAGTAGTTAAATAACAAATGCCTCTGTGTCCTTTAGACTATATTTTGGCTCACTGAAAAGTTTTTCAGTATACATACATCTTCCAAGGGTACTTTGAAAAATTTCTGAATGCAAGATTCCTTTCTTCACGGACTCCATTGCTCAATTCTTGATCAAGAGAAAACTTCACTTAATCTCAGAAGGGACTGAGATTTAAACTACCTTTTCTTTCTACTTTTTTTATGAAAGACTCTTGGAGATTACCTGATGTATCCAGTTAAGAAAACTAATTTACAGGGCAGGAAATTACCTCTTCCTAAACAAACATATTTAGTGCACAGCCGAGGCCAGAATCTGGGTCTAATCCAGTGTTTTTCAAACTAAGATGTATAAATTCTGTGAAAAATTTTAAAAAGCTTTTAAATATTTTTACTAAAAATTATTTTACTAGTTATAAATACTATAACATTTCTCATTTACAATGGATAATTCATAGCTGATAAACATGTTAATTGATTACGATTCTGGTTGTTTAACTTTCTCACAAACTAAGCCTGAATCAATACAGATTGGCAGGTGAGTGGGGGAGGGGTATGGAAGTGAGGGGGCTATGTGAGACCTTTTTCCTTTTAAAGTTTTCCTTTAATAAAAATTGATCTTGTACTCTGAAGTTATCTAATTCTGGAAGATCAGAAGATCGATGTTTTGTCTCTTTGTGGATGTTTTTGGGGGAGGTTTTGCATTTAGACAGGCCTGGATACAATTCCTGATATTTCTGAAATCTATCTTTGTGAGCAAATGCTTAAACTTGATAAGCTCCCATTTTTCCCTCAGCATTATGAAGTTCATAATACTTCTTTCATGAGATTATTATGAGATTAAATGATGTATAGTGTACATAAAGACTTTAGCACAGTGCCTGGCAATAACTGAAAACTATTATTAGCTGTAAAATCAGTAGTTGATTTCTGTTCTTGTACTTCGGTTTTGTGCTAACAAAGAAGCTTCCCTCAACTTCCCTGTAATATGAACAAGTTATTGAAAATGTCTGGCTTAATATTTTTCCTTTTTTTCTTGATTAATCTCTTAGCCTGACTGAATCGGACTATTCTTACCAGTAGGAAATGATATTTTTTAGTTGGGTGTTGACTTTTTTTTGTTAGAGTCTCCTGTGTCCATATTCAGATGAATCCTCTGATTTTAGGCTATTTATTACAAAGGTCCTGATAGACCCAACATATCCACATATTTTGTTTCCAGCCCCTTTGTTTATCCTTGGGAATCTGAGTCCGGCAGCAGGGATACAAAAGTTCTATTTAAAACTACATGATGATGAACAGAACAAGAAACCTTGCTTAACAATGCAGAGATGTATAATAGTTCACCCTTTCTCACACATGGAAATAACTGTGACATTCATCCCAGAGCTTCGCTCCTGCACAAGGACCCCAGAGCCCATGCTGGAAAGATGTTTTGGAATCTCACCTCTGTTGATGCCCAGTTAGAAAGGCTGCAGTATCAGCTTGGAGCTATGCAAAAATAATAAAGTTAAATTTTTTTCAGAAAGATGACACATATGTTTGATATATTTCAGTATGAGAACCCAAGTCGGGTTTGATTACAAGCCACATAAAACCTTTACTTAGGTTCTCATATTTCCTGCTCTTTTTTTTTTATTGAGGTATAATTGATACATAACATATTAGTTCCAGGTATATAACACAATGATTGAGTTTTTGCATACACTGTGGAATGATCACCACAACAAGTTTTGTCAACATCTATCGCCATACAGAGTTACAATTTTTTTGTTCTTGTGATGAGCCTCTTTAAGATCCACTCTCTTAGCAACTTTCAAATATGCAATACAATATTATTGATTATAGTCACCATGCTGTACATTACATCTCTATGATGCATTTGTTTTATAACTGGAAGTTTTTGCACTTGTTGACCCCTTTCACCCACCCCTCAACCCACCTCCCCTCTGGCAACCACCAATCTGTTCTCTGTATCTATGAGTTTTATTTTGTTTTTTGGATTTCAAATATAAGAAATCATATAGTATCTGTCTTTCTCTGTCTGATTTATTTCACTTCATAATTAATGCCCTTAAGGTCCATCCATGTTATTGCAGATGGCAAGATTTTATTCTATTTTATGGCCGAGTAGTATTGCATGTGTGTGTGTGTATATACACATATACGGACGTGCATATATGTGTATACGCACACACATCTCACATCGTCTTTATTCTTCCATCCATCAGTGGATACTTGGGATGTTTTTTTATCTTTGGCTATTGTAAATAATGCTAAAGTGAACATAAGTGTGCACATATCTTTTCGAAATAGTGTTTTGTTTTCTTCAGATAAATACCCACAAATTGAGTTGCTGGATCATATGGTAATTCTATTTAAAAATTTTTGGGAAACCTCCATACTGTTTCCTGTAGTGATTGTGCCAGTTTACAATGCCAACAGTGCACAGGATTTCTCTTTTCTCTACATCCACACTAATACTTGTTATTTGTTGTCTTTTCGATAATAGACATCCTGACAAGTATGAGGTGATATCTCATTGTTTAATTTGCATTTCCCTGATGATTAGTGATATTGAGCATCTTTTCATGTACCTGTTAGCCATCTATATGCATTCTCTGGAAAAATGTCTATTCAGGTCTTATGTCATTTTTTAAAATAGGTTTTAATTTTTCAATTAAAATTGACATACAGTATTATATTAGTTTCAGGTATACAATATAGTTATTAGACATTTATATAATTTATTAAGCGATCACCCTGATGAACCTAGTATCCATCTGACACCATACATAGTTATTATGATATTATTGACTGTATTCCCTATGATGTACTTTACAGCCTCATGACTATTTTGTAACTACCAATTTGCACTTCTTAGTTCCTTTCTCTTTTTTACCCACTCTCCAATTCCCCTCTCCCATCTGGCACTTATAAAAATGTTCTCTCTATCTATGTGTTTGTTTCTGTTTTGTTTATTTTGTTTTTTAGAGTCCACATATAAGTGAAATCATATGGCATTTGTCTTTGTCTGACATACTTCACTAGCACAATACCCTCTAGGTCCGTTCATGTTGTTGCACATGTCCAGATTTCATTCTTTTTTTATGGCTGAGTAATATTCCATTGCACATGTGTACCACTTTTTCTTTATCTATTAATCCATTGAAGGACACCAGGGTTGCCTCCATATCTTGGCTATTGTAAATAATACTGCAGTGAACATATGGATTCACATGTCTCTTTGAAGTAATGTTTTGGGTTTCTTTAGATAAAAACTCAGAAATGGGATTACTGGGTCCTTCTTTGTCTCTTGTTATTGCCTTTGTTTTAAAGTCTATCTTGTCTGGTCTAATTATTGCCACCCAGTATTTTGTTTGTTTGTTTCCGTTTTTATGAAATACTCTTTTCCATCCTTAAAGTCTGTGTATCGTTCGATCTCAAGTGAGTATCTTGTAGGCAGCATATGTAAGAGTCTTGTTTTCTTATCCATTCAGCCACCCTGTCTTTTGATTGGAGTATTTAATCCATTTACATTTGAAGTAATTATTGATAGATATGTAGTTATTGCCATTTTATTACTCATATTTTGGATCTTTTTTCTTCTTCTTAAAGAAATCGCTCTAATATTTTTTTGTATTACTGATTTGGTGTTGATGAACGCCTTTAGCTTTTTCTTGTTCTGGGAATCTCTTTATCCATCCTTCAATTCTAAATAATAGTTTTGCTGGGTAGAGTAATCTTGGTTGTAGGTCCTTGCTTTTCATCATTTTGAATATTTCATGTCAGTCCCCTTGGCCTGCAAAGTATCTGTTGAGAAATCCGGTGACAGTCCTATAGTATCTTCCTTTTAAGTAACTAGCTGCTTTTCTCTTGCTCCTTTTAGGATTCTCTCTTTGTCTTTAAACTTTGCCGTTTTAATTATGATGTGTCTTAGTGTGGGCCTCTTTGGGTTCATCTTGTTTAGGAATCTGTATTTGCTGGGCTTATATGTCTATTTCCTTCTCTAAGAGAGGGAAGTTTTCTATTATTATTTCTTTAAATAGGTTTTCAATTCCTCTCTCTCTTCTCCTTCTGGTACTCCTATGATACAAATTTTATTATGTTTAATGTTGTCCCAGAGGCCCCTTAAACCAATGGTCCCTAACGTTTTTGGCACCAGGAACCCATGCTCTTTTGAGAATCTAATGCTTGATAATCTGAGGTGGAGCTGAGGTGGGGATGCTAGCTCTGGGTAGAGTAATCTTGGTTGTAGGTCCTTGCTTTTCATCATTTTGAATATTTCATGTCAGTCCCTCTGGCCTTGGAGCTTCTCAGCAAGAGCTACAGGACATACCAAGGCTAGATGCTGCTTGTCTGGGGTTTGTGAACCTTTGAGAGATTTTAGGAAAGTCTACGTCATGAGCCAAGATGGGCCATTCATATAAAAAAGTCACTGGAAGCAGCTTTGGTGGACCTGCAAGTTGGGTGGGGCGGGGTCTCAGGGAGTCACCAGGGTGCGGTAACCAGTGTTAGCCAGGTTGATGGAGACTCAAGATATGGTGGCTGGCTGTATCTGCACTCCAGTAGGGGAGAGGACTCAATGAAGAAACAGTGGCTTCTGTCAGCACTTCTGTCTGTGAGAAAGCCACCCCTCCAGCCCTAGCCCTGAAGCTGGACAACTCAGTTCCTCCTTGTATGTCCACAGTGCCTTGCAAGCTATTACCTCAGCCCTGGAGCTCAAGAGCGAATAAGTCCTTCTTTGAGTTAGTCTGTGCTTGGACCCTTTAAGAGAAATGCCTGAGACTCCAACCTCCCTCTGTCTCACTCAGCCACAATCTCCACTGGTTTTCACAGACCAAAGTTGTGGGGAATTCTCTTCCCAGGACTGGAACTCTGGGCTGAGGAGCCTGGTGTGGAGTTGGAACTCCTCACTCCTCTGGAGGGAACTCCACAACTGAGATATCCATCCTGATTTTAAACTGCCACATGGTGGAATGAGACCAGCTTGTTTCATATCTCTGCCCCTCCTACCTGTCTCAGAGTGGCCTCTTATATATGTCCTTAGTTGTAAGACTTCTGCTAGATTTCAGGAGATTTTCAGTGATGGTTGTTCTGTAGTTTAGTTGTAATTTTGATGTGGTCATGAGAAGAGGCAAGCACAGTGTTTACCTACTCTGCCATCTTGACTGGAAATCCCTCTGCCATTTTTAAAAATTTTTATTTATTTTTGTTTGTTTTCTTTTATGCCATTGAGTTGTATGAGTCATTTATATAATTTGGATATTAATCACTTATTGGATATATGATTTGCATGTATTTTCTCCCATTCTATAGATTGCCTTTTCATTTCGTTGATGGTTTCCTTTGCTATGCAAAAGCTTTTTAATTTGATGTAGCCCCACTCATTTATTTTTACTTTTGTTGCCTTTTGGAG
>NW_011888822.1:4758963-4760893 GCF_000151845.1 Pteropus vampyrus | reverse complement strand
TTGTTCTGTAGTTTAGTTGTAATTTTGATGTGGTCATGAGAAGAGGCAAGCACAGTGTTTACCTACTCTGCCATCTTGACTGGAAATCCCTCTGCCATTTTTAAAAATTTTTATTTATTTTTGTTTGTTTTCTTTTATGCCATTGAGTTGTATGAGTCATTTATATAATTTGGATATTAATCACTTATTGGATATATGATTTGCATGTATTTTCTCCCATTCTATAGATTGCCTTTTCATTTCGTTGATGGTTTCCTTTGCTATGCAAAAGCTTTTTAGTTTGATGTAGCCCCACTCATTTATTTTTACTTTTGTTGCCTTTTGGAGTCTTACCTGAAAAATCATCACCAAGGCTAGTGTCAAGGAGCTTACCACCTATGTTTTCTTCTAGGAGTTTTATGGTTTCAGAGTTGACATTCAAATCTGTAATCCATTTTGAGTTAGTTTTTGTGAATGGCATAATATAGTGGTCCAGTTTCTGTCTAGTTTACCTAACAACATTTATTGAAGAGACTGTCTTTTCTCCATTGTGTATTCTTGGCTCTTCTGTCATAAATTAATCGAGCATATATGTATGAGGTTAGTTTTGGCCTCCTGATTGTGTACCATTGATCTATGTGTCTTTATGCCAATAACATATTATTTTGATTACCACAGGTTTGTAATACAGTTTGAAATCATAGGACCTCCAGCTTTGTTCTTTTTTTCTCAAGACTTCTTTAGCTCTTCAGGGTCTTTTGTGGTTCCATACAAATTTTAGAATCATTTGTTCTATGTCTGTGAAAAATGGCATTGGAATTTTGATAGGGATTGCATTGAAGCTATAGATTGTTTTGGGTAACATAGACATTTGAACCTATTCTTTCAATTCATGAGTGGAATATCTTTTCATTTATTTATGTCTTTTTCAGTTTCCTTCAAAAATGTCTTATAGTTTTCAGTGTATGGGGCTTCCACATCTTTAGTTAAGTTTATTCCTAGTAATTTTATTCTTTTTGATGCAGTTGTAAATGGGATTTTTAAAAAATTTCTCTTTCTGATAGTTTGTGTTAGTGTATAGAAGTGCGACCAATTTTAGTATATTGACTTTATACCTACAACTTTACTGATTTTGTTTATTAGTTCTAACATGGTTTTTTGGGGGTAGAGTTTTTAGGGTTTTCTATCTATAAAATTATTATCTACAAATAATTACAGTTTTACATGTTCCTTTCTAATTTGTATGCCTTTTATTTCTTTCTCTTGTCTAATTTTTCTGAGGCTGGGACTTTTCGTACTATGGTGAATAAAAGTGGTGAGAGCAGATATCCATGTCTTGTTCCTGATCTTAGAGGAAAAGCTTTCAGCCTTTCACTGTTGAATATGATGTTATCTGTGGGCTTGTCATTGATACCCTTTATTATGTTAAGATACATTTCATCTGTACCCACTTTTTTGAGAGTTTTTGTCATAAATGGATGTTGAATTTTGTCAGGTGCTTTTTCTGCATCTATTGAAATGATCACATGATTTTTATCTTTCATTTCATTAATGTGGTATATCACGTTGATTGATTTGCAGAAATTGAACCATTCTTGCATCCCTAGAATAAATCCAACTTGATCATGGTATATGATACTTTTAATGTTGAATTCAGTCTGCTTATATATATATTTTTTTCAGTCTGCTTGTATTTTGTTGAGGATTTTTGCAATATTCCTGTTCATCAGGAATATTGACGTGTAATTTTCTTTTCTTTTTTTAAATAATGTCCTTGTCTGGTTTTGGTATCAGGGTAATACTGACCTTGTAAAATGGGTTTTGAAGAGGTCTTTCCTCTTCAATTTTTTGGAATAGTTTGAGAAGGACAGGTATCAATTTTTCTCTGAGTGTTTGGTAGAATTTATCAGCGAAGTTGTCTGACATGGATGTTTGTTTGTTGGGAGGTTTT